>NW_026652889.1:0-20826 GCF_009828535.3 Hylobates moloch
TGTGGTTTTGATTTGCATTTCTCTGATGGCCAGTGATGATGAGCATTTTTTCATGTGTTTTTTGGCTGCATAAATGTCTTCTTTTGAGAAGTGTCTGTTCATGTCCTTTGCCCACTTTTTGATGGGGTTGTTTGTTTTTTTTCTTGTAAATTTGTTTGAGTTCATTGTAGATTCTGGATATTAGCCCTTTGTCAGATGAGTAGGTTGTGAAAATTTTCTCCCATTTTGTAGGTTGCCTGTTCACTCTGATGGTAGTTTCTTTTGCTGTGCAGAAGCTCTTTAGTTTAATTAGATCCCATTTGTCAATTTTGGCTTTTGTTGCCATTGCTTTTGGTGTTTTAGACATGAAGTCCTTGCCCACACCTATCTCCTGCCATGCCTATGTCCTGAATGGTATTGCCTAGGTTTTCTTCTAGGGTTTTTATGGTTTTAGGTCTAACATTTAAGTCTTTAATCCATCTTGAATTAATTTTTGTATAAGGTGTAAGGAAGGGATCCAGTTTCAGCTTTCTACATATGGCTAGCCAGTTTTCCCAGCACCATCTATTAAATAGGGAATCCTTTTCCCATTGCATTTTTTTGTCAGGTTTGTCAAAAATTAGATAGTTGTAGATATGCGGCATTATTTCTGAGGGCTCTGTTCTGTTCCATTGATCTATGTCTCTGTTGTGGTACCAGTACCATACTGTTTTGGTTACTGTAGCCTTGTAGTATAGTTTGAAGTCAGGTAGCATGATGCCTCCGGCTCTGTTCTTTTGGTTTAGGATTGACTTGGCAATGCGGGCTCTTTTTCGGTTCCATATGAACTTTAAAGTAGTTTTTTCCAATTCTGTGAAGAAAGTCATTGGTAGCTTGATGGGGATGGCATTGAATCTATAAATTACCTTGGGCAGTATGGCCATTTTCACGATATTGATTCTTCCAACCCATGAGCATGGAATGTTCTTCCATTTGTTTGTATCGTCTTTTATTTCATTGTGCAGTGGTTTGTAGTTCTCCTTGAAGAGGTCCTTCATGTCCCTTGTAAGTTGGATTCCTAGGTATTTTATTCTCTTTGAAGCAATTGTGAATGGGAGTTCACTTATGATTTGGCTCTCTGTTTGTCTGTGATTGGTATACAAGAATGCTTGTGATTTTTGTACATTGATTTTGTATCCTGAGACTTTGCTGAAGTTGCTTATCAGCTTGAGGAGAGTTTGGGCTGAGACAATGGGGTTTTCTAGATATACAATCATGTCATCTGCAAACAGGGATAATTTGACTTCCTCTTTTCCTAATTGAATGCCCTTTATTTCCCTCTCTTGCCTAATTGCCCTGGCCAGAACTTCCAACACTATGTTGAATAGGAGTGGTGAGAGAAGGCATCCCTGTCTTGTGCCAGTTTTCAAAGGGAATGCTTCCAGTTTTTGCCCATTCAGCATGATATTGGCTGTGGGTTTGTCATAGATAGCTCTTATTATTTTGAGATATGTCCCATCAATACCTAATTTATTGAGAGTTTTTAGCATGAAGTGTTGTTGAATTTTGTCAAAGGCCTTTTCTCCATCTATTGAGATAATCATGGGTTTTTGTCTTTGGTTCCATTTATATGCTGGATTACACTTATTGATTTTCGTATGTTGAACCAGCCTTGCGTCCCAGGGATGAAGCCCACTTGATCATGGTGCATAAGCTTTTTGATGTGCTGATGGACTCGGTTTGCCAGTATTTTACTGAGGATTTTTGCATCGATGTTCATCAGGGATATTGGTCTAAAATTCTCTTTTTTTTGTTGTGTCTCTGCCAGGCTTTGGTATCAGGATGATGCTGGCCTCATAAAGTGAGTTAGGGAGGATTCCCTCTTTTTCTATTGATTGGAATAGTTTCAGAAGGAATGGTACCAGTTCCTCCTTTTACCTCTGGTAGAATTCGGCTGTGAATCCATCCGGTCCTGGACTCTTTTTGGTTGGTAAGCTATTGATTATTGCCACAATTTCAGAGCCTGTTACTGGTCTATTCACAGATTCAACTTCTTCCTCACGCCTGTAATCCCACCACTTTGGGAGGCCGAGGTGGGTGGATCACAAGGTCTGGAGATTTGAGACCATCCTGGCTAACACGGTGAAACCTCATCTCTACTAAAAATACAAAAAAAAATTAGCCGGGCATCATGGCAGGCGCCTGTAGTCTCAGCTACCTGGGAGGCTGAGGCAGGAGAATGGCGTGAACCCAGGAGGCGGAGCTTGCAGTGAGCCGAGATCGCGCCACTGCATTCCAGCCTGGGCAACAGAGCAAGATTCAGTCTCAAAAAAAAAAAAAAAAAAAAATTAAGTGGAGCCAAGATGGCTGAATAGGAACAGCTCTGGTCTACAGCTCCCAGCCTGAGCGACACAGAAGACGGGTGATTTCTGCATTTCCATCTGAGGTACCAGGTTCATCTCACTAGGGTGTGCCAAACAGTAGGTGCAGGACAGTCGGTGCAGCGCACCGTGCACAAGCCAAAGCAGAGCGAGGCATTGCCTCACTCGGGAAGTGCAAGGGGTCAGGGAGTTCCCTTTCCTAGTCAAAGAAAGGAGTGACAGATGGCACCTGGAAAATCGGGTCACTCCCACCCTAATACTGCGCTTCTCCAATGGGCTTGGAAAATGGCACACCAGGAGATTGTGTCCTGCACCTGGCTTAGAGGGTCCTATGCCCACGGAGTCTCGTTGATTGCTAGCACAGCAGTCTGAGTTCAAACTGCAAGGTGGCAGCGAGACTGGGGGAGGGGGCCTCCCATTTCCCAGCCTTGCTTAGGTAAACAAAGCAGCCAGGAAGCTCAAACTGGGTGGAGCCCACCACAGCTCAAGGAGGCCTGCCTGCCTCTGTAGGCTCCACCTCTGGGGGCAGGGCACAGACAAACAAAAAGTCAGCAGTAACCTCTGCAGACTTTAATGTCCCTGTCGGACAGCTTTGAAGAGAGTAGTTGTTCTCCCAGCACACAGCTGGAGATCTGAGAATGGGCAGACTGCCTCCTAAAGTGGGTCTCTGACCCCCGAGCAGCCTAACTGGGAGGCACCCCCCAGTAGGGACAGACTGCTACCTCACTCGGCCGGGTATTCCTCTGAGACAAAACTTCCAGAGGAACGATCAGACAGCTGAATTTGCGGTTCACGAAAATCCGCTGTTCTGCAGCCACCGCTGCTGACACCTAGCCAAACAGGGTCTAGAGTGGACCTCTAGCAAACTCCAACAGACCTGCATTGAGGGTCCTGTCTGTTAGAAGGAAAACTAACAAACAGAAAGGACACCCACACCAAAAACCCATCTGTACATCACCATCATCAAAGACCAAAAGTAGAAAAAACTAAAAAGATGGGGAGAAAAGAGAGCAGAAAAACTGGAAACTCTAAAAAGCAGAGCGCCTCTCCTTCTCCAAAGGAACACAGTTCCTCACCAGCAACGGAACAAAGCTGGACGGAGAATGACTTTGACGAGTTGAGAGAAGAAGGCTTCAGACGATCAAACTACTCCGAGCTACAGGAGGAAATTCAAACCAATGGCAAAGAAGTTAAAAACTTTGAGGTCGGGCGCAGTGGCTCACGCTTGTAATCCCAGCACTTTGGGAGGCCGAGGTGGGCAGATCACGAGGTCAGGAGATCGAGACCACGGTGAAACCCTGTCTCTACTAAAAATACAAAAAATTAGCCGGGCGTGGTGGCGGGCGCCCGTAGTCCCAGCTACTCAGAGAGGCTGAGGCAGGAGAATGGCGTGAACCCAGGAGGCGGAGCTTGCAGTGAGCCGAGATCGTGCCACTGCACTCCAGCCTGGGCGACAGAGCAAGACTCCGTCTAAAACATTTGAAAAAATTAGTGAATTTTAATAAAATAACCAATGCAGAGAGTGTTAAAGAGTGATGAGTGAAAGCCAATTTCAAGAATATGGTAGCCGATGCAATCAACTGGAAGAAAGGGTATCAGTGATGGAAGATGAAATGAAGCGAGAAGGGAAGTTTAGAGAAAAAAGAATAAAAAGAAACGAACAAAGCCTCCAAGAAATGTGGGACTATGTGAAAAGACCAAACCTACGTCTGATTGGAGAGCTTTTCTTTTAAGAACAACACAAGGATTACACTGTCCCCATTTCTATTCCACATTGTACTGGAGGTCAAAGGCAAGGCAATTAGGCAAGAAAATAAAATAATTTGAAACAAGTTCAGTAAAGTTACATAGTATAATATTGATATGCTGCAAAATACAGTCATATTTCTATACTTAGCAATGTACAATCTGAAAATAAAATTAAGAAAACAATTCCATTCACAACAGCATCAAAAAGAATAAAATACTTTAGAATATTTTAACAAAAGCAATGTAAAACTTATACTTTGAAAATGATAAAACACTGTTCAAAGAAATTAAAGAAAGGCTAAATAACTGGAAAAACATACATGTTCATGGGTCAGAAGATTTAATATTGTTAAAATGACAATATTCACCAAAGCAATCTACAGAATCAACACAATTCCTATCCAAATGCCAGCTGGCTTCTTTACAGAAGAAATTAATAGTCTGATCCTAAAATTCATATGGAAATTCCAGCATCACAGAATAGCCAAAACAATCTTATAAAAGATGAAATAAAAGATGAAGGACCCAAACTTCTCAATTTCAAAACTTCCTACCAAACTATAATAATGAAGATAGTGTGATACGGGCATAAACATGAACATATAAATCAATGGAATAAAATTGAGAGCCAGAAATATGTACTCATATTTATGATCAATTGATTCTTGACAAGGGTGCCAAGACAATTCTATAAAAGAAAGAAGAGTATGTTAACAAATGTTTCTGGGACATCAGGAGATACATATTTAAAAGATTAAAGTTGAATCTCTTCCTTACACACCATGCACAAATATTAATCCAAAATGGATTGCAGACCTACCTAAATGTAAGGCCTGAAACTATAAAACTCTTAAAAGAAAATTTGGGAGTACAGCTTCATGACCTTGGGTTAGGCAAAGCCTTCTTAGATTTAACACCAAAAGCACAAGTGACAGAAGAAAAATAGATAAATTAGCCTTCATAAAAATTTAAACTTTGTGCTTCAAGGATATATCAAGAAGGTGAACAAGCAGCTGGGTGCGGTGGCTCACGCCTTTAATGCCAGCATTTTGGGAGGCCGAGGCAGGCGTATCACAAGGTCAGGAGATCGAGACCATCCTGGCTAACACAGTGAAACTGTGTCTCTACTAAAAATACAAAAATTAGCCAGGCATGGTGGCGGGCGCCTGTAGTCCCAGCTACTCGGGAGGCTGAGGCAGGAGAATGGTGTGAGCTTGCAGTGAGCCGAGATCGCGCCACTGCACTGTAGCCTGGGTGACAGAACCAGACTCCATCTCAAAAAAAAAAAAAAAAAAAAACAAGAAGGTGAACAAGCAATGCATAGAGTAAGAGAAAATATTTACAACTCATATTTGATAAAGTACTTATATCTAAAATATATAAAGCACTTATAATTCAATAAAAAGACAACCCAAATTACAAAAGGGAAAATGATTTGAATATGTATTTCTCCAAATATATACAAATGGTCAATAAGCATGTGAAATGATACTCAATATCATTAGCCAGCAGGGAATGGCAAAACCATGTGATACCACTTCACACCAGTGAGGATGCCTGACATAGCTTCGATGTTTGTCCCCTCCAAATCTCATGTTGAAATGTGACTCCCAGTGTAAGAGGTGGGGCCTGGTGGGAGATGTTTGGGTCATGGGGACAGATCCCTCATAACTGGCTTGGTGCCCTCCCAGCAGTAATGAGTGAGTTCTCACTCTGCCAGTTCATGTAAGAGCTGTTTTTAAGAGCCTGGCACCTCCTCCTCCCTTTCTTGCTCCCTCTCTTGGCATGTGACATGCCTCTTCTCCCTTTGCCTTCCAAAAAGAGTAAACGCTTCCTGAGGCCTTACTAGAATTAGAGCAGATGCTGGTGCCATGCTTGTACAGCCTGCAGAACTGTGAGCCAGATAAACTTCTTTTCTTTGTAAATTACCTAGTCTCAGGTATTCCTTTATGGCAAGGCAAAATGGATGAACACAAGGGCTAAAATTTAAAAGGTAGGTAATAAGTGTTCCTGAAGATGTAAAGAAATTGAAACCTCATACACTGCTAGTTGGATTGTAAAATGGTACAGCCACTTTGGTAAACAGTTTGACTATTCCTCAACAGGTTAAAAATAAAGTTGCCATATGACCTAGCAATTCCATTTTAGGTATATACCCAAGAGAATTAAAACCATATGTCTATAAAAAAAAAACTTGTATGCTAATGTTCCTTGCAGCATTATTCAAAATAGCCAGAAATTAGAAACAATTCCCATGTCCACTAACTTGAGGATAAATAAAACGTACTTTGTTCATACAAGTGAATGGTATTTGGCAATAAAAAGATAGGAAAATCTGATACTTGCTACAACATGGATGAAACTTGAAAATATGCTAAGTCAAAGAAGGCAGTCTCATGGGACTTTATTTACATAAATATCTGGAATAGGCAAATCCATAAAGATAGAAAATATATTCATGGTTACAGTATCTAGGAAAGGATTGAGGGAGAAATAGAAAGTAACTTCGTGGCAATGGGGTTTCTTTTAAAGGTTATTAATATTCTAAAACTTGATTGTGGTTATTCATTGTACAACTCTGAATACATACATATGTTTTATATATATATATACACACACATGCATATATATGTTATATATATACACTTGCATATATATGTTAAATGTATACACATATATACATATATATCAACCCATTGAATTCTATACTTTAAATGGAGGAGTGTTATAGTATATAAATTATATCTCCATAAAGCTAGTTTTTTAAGGAAGAAAAGGAACAAACAAAAAAAAAGTACCCTTTCCATGGCTTTTTCCTCCATTTCTGTATTTCTCTTCTGGGTCCCCTATACCTGTTCCCTGGATCACCTCTCATAATAAACTAGCTGCATGAAAGCCCTGACTCAGGCCCTATATTCTGGGAAGAATACAAGTTGGAGATACAGACTTTTGAGTGAATAAGTGTATTTCTCCTTGGAGAAAGAAAAGGTCAAAAGGTGACACCATTGCTACCATCACCACCAAGGAAGATTCACATGGTTCTTTATGTGCTTACTTTCCTGTATCAGTGGGATAAAGGGCACACCCTCATACACATCTCTAGTTTTTCAGAGCCTTTTCTTGCAAAGGCTTTAAGAATCTGTGCAAGAAAATTTACTGACATATTAATTTAGGATTTTAAAAAATACTGGCATAGAAATAAATAAAAGGTACTTTTCGCTCCCTCATCTCAAAAAGCCTTGACTCTAGAAACCCTAACTTCAGGACACATTAAGGTTGGGATTTTTTGGGTAAGTGTCAACAGTCATTCAAACAACTACTAGTTACCCACGCTTTCCTTGGAGGAAGGACAGACAATGGGAGAACCTATTCTGTGAGAGGAACTGGTTTGAGTCTGGATCTAAGACAGCACAGGTTCTCTAAAGGCCAAAATACATCTGCCTCCTGTAGAACAGTGATCTGTAAACTTCTTTTGTAAATAGCTGAAAAGCAAATATTTGTGGCTGTGTGGGCTACAAGATCTCTGTCACAACTATTCACCCCTGACTTCATAGCATGAAAGATACCTTAGACAGTAAAAAACTGAATAATTGAGGCCATTTTTCAAGAAAACTTTACTTATGCAAGCAGAATTTCTTATAATAGAAATTTGAACCCCTAATAATTTTCATATGTTGTGAAACATAATTCCTGTTTTGATTTTTTTCCATTTTAAATTATAAAATCATTCTAAGCTTGCAAACCATATAAAAACAGGTGGCATGTCTGATTTGGCCCACGGGACAGAGTATGCCATCCTCTTCTCCAGAGTAAAGAGAGATCTTGTAAGTGAGGGCATAGACTGGAGACCTAAAGAAAGGGCCCTATACTCATGCTTGGAATAAAAAGAATAGGACCACTCACTTCAAATGGACAACACAGCCTAGGATGATGGGTACCTGACTTAGGAACTAATGCGTACCAAAACCTAGGACTGTATTTGCTGTATTTGTAGGTTTTTTTTTTTTTTTCCTCTGTATTCGTAGTTTCTAGTATTCAGAGTTAAACAGAAGTGTTATCTCTAATGCCAGAGTTTCTATATATCCTCAGAAAAAGGTTGATGTTCCTGGTCCTGAAGGCTAAACCCTGAGGAGCATTCACTATAAGGTCAGGGAGGAGAATAGAATCTGAATCCGAAGACAGAAACTCTGAGTTCAAGAAGGTATTTAATATCGATGTAAAACAGCTTTTTTTTTCTCTTAGCTAAACCTACCTACTGCCAGAGGAAAGCAAACAGGTACCCTCTGAGACTTGAAGCATAGCCTAAAGCAGTCTACCTGAAGGGCAAAATTTCTTTGAAACCTAGAGCTTTATTTTAGAAATCCATGTGAATTTGTATTCTATTCCATAACATAGCCGTGTTATTTGTTTTAATATAAAAATAGCATGCTGAACTATTTACCATCAAGGCAAACTGGCACTTTCTGAGAATGCATCATGTTTACCCTGTAGCTTTGACAACCCTAGGCAAACCGTCTCATTCCCAGAGGGTACATGTATCCGTATGTGAGGAGCAAAAAGTATAACAGGACATGGTTTTTATTATTTCACTCAGGCACTGAATATTCACTTTTTATTGACAGGGCATTACTGATAGACGTTTAGAGATCCTATGGTATGGTATGCACTGGTGTTGAATAGCCACATTGATATCACCTGGGAATGAATTAGAACTGCCAATTATCAGCCTCACCACAGATCTATTGAATCAGAAAGTCTGAGGATGGGGTCTGGCAATCTGTATTTCATAAACCCTCCAACTGATTATTCTAATGTTTATTCCAATTTGAGAACTGCTGCTATCGTGGAAGGAGTTTGAAGGAGTCATACTGTTTAAATTTGTTGTGAATGTGGTAGGTTCCCTAACCTTTCTTTGCCTTTTCATCTCCACGTGTAAAATGAGGATCTGCCTTCTTCTCAGGGTTGTCCTAAGAATAAAGTCAGATTGGGCATACACATACCACCAGACATAGCACACGATGATCAGAAGAGCCAGGGCGAGCACTGTTTTTCTCTTTTCCCAACTCACCCAAATACTGAAACTGAAGCATATAAGCGTCATTAAAAGTAATGATCTACATCCATGAGAAACGCAGCTGAATTACTGCCCTCAAGAGACTCTCACCATGTTCACTTCTCCCATGGACATTTGCATATTCTTGACTTTCAGCATATGGAATTTTAAAATCAAGTAATTATCAGAGTTGAAAAAATATTTAGGCTAAAAAGTACTGGTGACAAAACAACTTTCAAGAAACATATTTTCTCTTTTGATTTTAAAGTTCCTTTGGGAGCATTCATTCATAAATTATCCAATTTAAAAGGGGGAAAAAACTCTGAACTATCAGCTTCTAAGAATAACAAATTGTAAAGGGTACCATTTCCTTCTACATCCGAAATTAGAGAAAAATCTTTAAAGTTTCCTTCTGGTTTCCTTCAAAATCACAGACTATACCCACTTGTCCTTATTCCCACTCTTTTTTCCTCATTTATTCAGTCAAACTGCTTGAAAAACTTTCAATACTATCACAAGACAATCAATACAGATCTACAAAGAAAATAAACACAAAAAAATGACCTCTTTGAAAGGTGCAGAGGGGAGTTACATAAGCGTGTTATTTCCTCAGGTTTCTTCATTTTAATGCTTATATACAAGAATACTTTTTACAGAATGCAGCAATCTTTACTATTATATATGCATACACGTGTGTTCCTACATGCTTGCCCTCCCTCAAAAACTCATTTACACAATCTCCACTTTCTGTATAACTTGCAAGGTATACCTTAAGAACGAGACTCTCTAATATTGAGTTTGTAATTATTTGGGAAAAAAAATAAATAAGCATATGCATAAAAAGTTGGCTCTGCAAATGATTGGAATAACCCAGATAACTTGGGGGTTATATATTGGGAAATAATTTTGGAGTAGTTTATCTTTGCTTACTTAAGAGAACAACTTATTTTCAAATATGCTCAGCCCCACCACACTTCAGAGAACAAATAACTTATAAACCATTGATAAACTATCTGAGTCTTCCTTTATTATTCAGAACAGGCTCCCAAAGCGCCTCCAGTAGGTAAAGTCTTACTGACTTGTTTTTTTTGAGACGGAGTCTGGCTCTGTCACCCAGCCTGGAGTGCAGTGGCACGATCTTGGCTTAGTTCAACCTCCACCTCCTAGGTTCAAGTGATTCTCCTGCCTCAGTCTCCCCAGTAGCTGGGACTACAGGCACGTGCCACCACGCCTGGCTAATTTTTGTATTTTTTAGTAGAGCATAAAGTAGCACAATGTTAGCCCAGATGGTCTCGATCTCCTGACCTCATGATCCTCCTGCCTCAGCCTCCCAAAGTGCTGGGATTACAGACGTGAGCCACCATACCTGGCCTCTGACCTACTTTCTATTAACATACATTTCTATATAGAACATGAACTCTACATTAAGTAATTTTTTGCCATCCTGTCACTAATTTATATAATTATCCCCAAGTCTTAATCAATACAGGTTTATGATATTTTTGAAGGTGGATTTGTCTAATTATTTGTCTGAGGTTGAAAGAAAGCACAGTTTCAAAAGCTGGAGTTTGGGATCCACTGTTGGTAAATGGACTTCTGTAATAGTCTCCCACAGCACTGTTTTCAAAGAATAAACCAAAGGCCACCAAAAGCGTAAAAGAAAGAAATGGAGGAGGAGGAGGAGGAGAAGGAGTTGTTTTTTGAGTTTATTATCAGGCCAGGAAGGAGAACACAAAACAGAAAAGACATTCACAGAATGGTGAGGAGGACAAAAGGCAGGGAAGTCAGGGTTTTTTAAGTTCTAAAAAGGTGGGGTGGTTCCATTGGTTAGGCTGATTAAGGATTGCAAACTACAACTCTGAATAAATTATGGACAGAAGAAGTCTCTAAGTCTGTACACAGTTAAAATACATCTTCTGGTTCTTCCATAGAGGGAGTCTTCAGTTACATTCAATGAGGGCAGCATACTGGAGTAATGAATCCTTTAATATCTTCAGTTATGATGAAACACAGCATTCACACACTTGTGCATACAAACACATGCGTGTACCTTTGCATTACATTGACAGTGAAATCATTTTGTTGTAACTTGGAGGTATTATAGCATGCTGGCTAAGGGCTAGGCTCTGAAGGCAGATTTCCTAGACATTTCAACTCCAGCTCTGTCATCTAGCAGGTTGATATTTAGCAATACTTTAATCTCTTTCAGTTTTGGTTTCCTCATCTATGAAATGGGGATAGTAAAAGTACTTCCTTGGCTGGGCACAATGGCTCATGCCTGTAATCCCAGCACTTTGGAAGGCCAAGGCGGGTGGATCACAAGGTCAAGAGATCGAGACCGTCTTGGTCAACATGATGAAACCCCGTCTCTACTAAAAATAGAAAAATTAGCTGGGCATGGTGGTGCGCACCTGTATGCCCAGCTACTCGGGAGTCTGAGGCAGGAGAATCACTTGAACCCGGGGAGTGGAGGTTGCAGTGAGCTGAGATCGTGCCATGGCACTCTTGCCTGGCAACAGAGTGAGACTCTGTCTCAAAAAAAAAAAAAAAGAAAGGACTTCCTTGATACAGTGAATCCCAGGATTATGGTAAGACATTAGCCCATATTTATTGCTAAATAAATTCTTTTTTTTTTTTTGCCATAGCCCATATTTATTGCTAAATAAATTCTTTTTTTTTTTTTGCCAATGTCAGTTGTGTTTATTTTTTTATTATTTTTTATTATTATACTTTAAGTTTTAGGGTACATGTGCACAACGTGCAGGTTTGTTACATATGTATACATGTGCCATGTAAATTCTAGACATTATTAGAAGAAGCTTCACTGCAGGACCATAGAAGGTTGTTGATGAATAAATCTTGCCATTTTTCTATCTCTATTTCTAGGTTGGAAAGTGATACATTCATTCAACATTGAATACTTCATTCAACCACTTGTATTTGTGGAGTGCTTACCAGGCACATGACTCAGCTTTACTCAGTCTAAGGGGAAACACAGACATATAGGGAATTAAGAATTTTGACTGGGAAGAGAATAAAACATAATAAGAAACAGAAATGGTTTATTTCAAAAGGAAGTTGGGACTGTCAAGGTGGATAATATTTCAGAAACCAGTGAGAAGTTGAGTTCAGCTATGACTAAGAGATGCTCAGACAAAAAGTTCAAAGAATACAATACTAATAGTTATAATTTGTTCCCATTTAGTAAATATTTTTGAGAACTTTAATCTTGCCAGAAATTGCAGATACATGCATTTCTGCTATTATATCAAATATACTTTGAAAAATGTTGTATCCTACATGGAAAAAATAACAGGTTTTGTGGGAAAAACCTGCTTTGGAATAAGCCAATCAAAACCTACAAAACTTTAAACTAAAACTTTAATACACAAATAACAATTTTAATTTAAAAAACACTGGCAGTAAGGGCAATCAGTCAAGAGAAAGAAATAAAGGGTACTCAAATAGGAAGAGAGGAAGTGAAATTACCTCTGTTTGCAGATGACATGATTGTATATTTGGAAAACCCCATTGTCTCAGCCAAAAATCTCCTTAAGCTGGTAAGCTACTTCAGCAAAGTCTCAGGATACAAAATCAGTGTGCAAAAATCACAAGCATTCTTATAACCAATAATAGACAAACAGCCAAATCATGAGTGAACTCCCATTAACAATTGCTACAAAGAAAATAAAACACCTAGGGATACAACTTGCAAGGGATGTGAAGGACCTCTTCAGGGAGGAGTACAAACCACTGCTCAAGGAAATAAGAGAGGAAAAAAACAAATGGGAAAACATTCCATGCTCATGGATAGGAAGAATCAATACCATGAAAATGGCCATACTGTCCAAAGTAATTTATAGATTCAATGCTATCCCCATCAAGCTACCATTGACTTTCTTCACAGAATTAGAAAAAACTACTTTAAATTTCAAATGGAACCAAAAAAGAGCCCACATAGCCAAGACAGTCCTAAGCAAAAAGAACAAAGCTGGAGGCATCATGCTAACTGACTTCAAACCACACTACGAGGCTACCAAAACAGCATGGTACTGGTACCAAAACAGATATATAGACCAGTGGAACAGAACAGAGGCCTCAGAAATAACACCACACATCTACAACCATCTGATCTCTGACAAACCTGACAAACACAAGCAATGGGGAAACCATTCCCTATTTAATAATTGGTGTTGGGAAAACTGGCTAGCCACATGCAGAAAACTGAAACTGGATCCCTTCCTTACACCTTATACAAAAATTAACTCAAGATAAACTAAAAACTTAAAGACCTAAAACCACAAAAACCCTAGAAGAAACCTAGGCAACATCATTAATAACATAGGCATAGGCAAAGATTTCATGACTAAAACACCAAAAGCAATGGCAACAAAAGCCAAAATTGACAAATGGGATCTAGTTAAACTAAGAGCTTCTGCACAGCAAAAGAAACTATCATCAGAGTGAACAGGCAACCTGTAGAATGAGAGAAAATTTTTGCAATCTATCCATCTGACAAAGCGCTAATATACATAATCTACAAGGAACTTAAACAAATTTGCAAGAAAAAAACAACCCCATCAAAAAGTGGGTGAAGGATATGAACAGACACTTCTCCAAAGAAGACATTTATGTGGCCAACAAACATATGGAAAAAAGCTCATCATCACTGATTAGAGAAATGCAAATCAAAACCACAATGAGGTATCATCTCACACCAGTTAGAAGGGAGATCATTAAAAAGTCAGGAAACAACAGATGCTAGAGAGGATGTGGAGAAATAGGAATGCATTTGCACCGTTGGTGGACCATTGTGGTTCAACCACTGTGGAAGACAGTATGGTGATTCCTCAAGGATCTAGAACCAGAAATACCATTTGACCCAGCAATCCCATTACTGAGTATATACTCAAAAGTTTATAAATCATTCTACTATAAAGACACATGCACATGTATGTTTATTGCAGCACTATTCACAATTGCAAAGACTTGGAACCAACTCAAATGCCCCTCAATGACAGACTGGATAAAGAAAATGTGGTACATATACACCATGGAATACTATGCAGCCACAAAAAAGAATGAGTTCAGGTTCTTTGCAGGGGCATGGATTAAGCTGGAAACCATCATTCTCAGCAAACTAATACAGGAACAGAAAACCAAATACCACATGTTCTCATTCATAAGTGGGAGTTGAACAATTAGAACATATGGCCACAGGGTTGGGAACATCACACACCAGGGCCTGTCAGTGGGTTGGGGGCTAGGGGAGGGATAGCATTAGGAGAAATACCTAATGTAGTTGATGGGTCGATGGGTGCAGCAAACTACCATGGCACATGTATACCTATGTAACAAACCTGCACATTCTGCACGTGCATCCCAGAACTTAAAGTATAATAATTTAAAAAAAACACTGGCAGTATTAAATCTCTACCATGATTGGAACCTATTATCTTTTGCAAGCTCTATATATTGGAGGTAGTGCTTTTTCTCAGATGTAGGTCCTTAAAGATGTTTGCTTCTAATAGAGGCCAGTTTCATCAAAATTAAAACTACAGTACAATAGTATGCTTTTACATTCATCATTTTTTAAAAATCACAGGAGAAAATGCTTTTGCAACATCTGCATTGGCACTTGCAGTCTCTTCTAAAAATGTAGCATAGTGAAAAATGTGCAGTTCTTAACGTCACTAAATCAACCACCATTTCTTTCACTAAAGGAAGGCACATCAGCAAGATTTTTCACTTTCTTAAGATTGTTATATACTGCTAAATTTTCCTCTTTAATTTTAAGAAAGCTTACATACTGGTAATTTCAAAACATTAGCATGATGGGCAAACTCACATATGAATCAACACAGCTTCCTATTATTCTGACATCATTTTCTTTATTTACCAATCACATTAAGAAACACGCTTTGCTTCAGAACAAATCGTATGACCAAGCTCAGTCTCAAATATCAAAGAATTCAGTCTAGTAGGAAAAGTAGTCACACAAACTCAAATTGTACTACCTTGAACTATTGCTTCATTAAAGAGACGAAGTGCTAGAAGGAATCAAGGTAGACAGTGATTAACTTTCTGTAGCTACTCTTTAAAGATTACTCACGATGAAGAAAAAAACATCCAAACAATAAAGAAAAATGTTTCTAGGCAGAGAAGGGCATCTAGGAGGGCATTTCAAGAAGAGGCAGTTACCGGAAATGCAAAAGATACAAGATCACTCTTTAGAGGACATGAAGAAAAAAGCCACATAGAGACTCTGCCTTTTCACTTTTCAATGATTTTTTGTTGCTGCATTCTTAATCCTATAGTTTTAATAATCATTGAGAAAATTTGGGCCAGGTCTTATTTAATAAAATTCAGTTTCTCTGTTTCCCTGGGATATGTCTTGTGAGGGTGATGCTTTTGCAGAATGGAGATAAGCTAGGATCAAAACCACTTGTCTCCAAAGTGGGATTTGGCTACTTTTCCTAAGTATAATGAACATCAAAAATTTACTACAAAAGTGGGCGCCAAGAGTCCACCTAAGAAAAAATATATTTGGGAAAATACCAGCACTGGGATAGAAAGTATGCAAACCTGTGGGCATATAGGTTGGTAGAAATCAAGACCACAAAAAATTATAAGCACAGGCTTTTACCTTGGCCTGTGGAGGAGCAAGCAAGATGCTAGACTTGCAAAACTACGTGATAATGGGAAGGTAGGAAAAAATACATTTTAAATGGAATTTTATTAACATGCCCTAATCATTGCTCTATGACATCAAACATAACCCTTCTCTATGCCCCTTAAAAATCTAATACAAGCTCTTGATCTGTAGTCTTTAGGAGGGAGGATCAAGAAAGTCCACATTTGTGTCAACCTCAGGGTAGAGAACAAAAATTCCCATTCCCACCTAAAAGGAGCACAAATAAGAGAATATTTGAGAAGAGATTTGGACTTCCAAAAAATTGGCCCAATCTTAACTACATTTTAAGGAAGCAGGAAACCGGAGACTCCAACTAGCATAATCTTTGACCTTTGTTTACCTTAACTTTTAATATCCTATGTATTGCATACAAAAGACATTGGCTCTTGAATGTACTTTTTGGTGACCATTTGCCAGAAGGAACTAGGAAGAGTAATTTTATCTTTAGCACGTGCTCCCAAAAAAAGGCCTTTTGCCTTCAGGTAGTGATGACAAAGAATGAAAGTATGCAGCTAATCAGCTTTGTAGCCTATCGTTCTTAAAGCGGTATTGACATCTCCACTTTACGGCTTTTTCATCCTTTTTCAGCACATAGCCTACTGTCTAGTTCACAGTAGCCACTGAAATCCTTGATAATAGAAAGAAAAAAAGGAAGGAGTGAGGAAGGAAATAGATGGAGAGAGATAAAAAGACTGAGAAAATTTAAAAAATAAATCTATAGGAAATTTTAAGAGTTGTGAGGACCGAAAGTATAGAGCTATTTGGGAGTATCATCTGGCTTTACTGATAAGGTAAACCTGTTTATTCCACATACATCTAAATATTTGAAGAGATTTACTATTTGGTACTGGCAGTCAAGGAACTGGAACTCTGTTTGGGATTTATTGTTGTTGTTCCTTTTAAAAGAGAATATTCATGTGGAAAATAGGATTAATGAATAGAAACAGAATTATAATTCCTTAAGATTAAGGAATGGGGAAGTCTGAAACCAGGGATATAATTTTCTCAACAACTGAGATCTAGCTTAAAGAGTGAGATGAAAAGTCAAGATAGTGGATACAATATTCTTGGGTCAACTCCTTAACTCACATTGAATTGCCTTTCTCCATAAACAGCCGAAGAGGGAAGAGACCTCAAAGGGTCTTTTCTGTGTCATATGACCTAGCACCTCTCCCTTCTGGGAAAAGGTAAACCAAGCAGATACAATCTCCCAAGACACTGAAATCTAGAATGGAAAAACTGGGAGAATTTGTTTTGTTTGTTTTTTCAGACGAAGTCTCACTCTGTTGGTTGCCCAAGCTGGGATGCAGTGGGATCTCGGCTCACTGCAACCTACACCTCCCGGGTTCAAGGGAGTCTCCTCCCTCAGCCTCCCAGACTACAGGCACATGCCACCATGCCCGGCTAATTTTTATATTTTTAGTAGAGGCACAGTTTCACTATGTTGGCTAGGCTGGTCTTGAACTCCTGACCTCGTGATCCACCTGCCTCAGCCTCTCAAAGTGCTGGAATTACATGCATGAGCCACTGTGCCCAGTGAATTTTAGTTTTCGAAGTTGAGTCCTGCTAATGGGTATGTTCTAAGGAAAGAGGCTTCCTGAGCTTTCCTAGTACATGCTCTTTCAAAAGCCAGGTTATCCAACTTCTTCAGTTACCTGAGATGGACCAGTAGTCTTTCAGATATTTAAGTCATTGCTTTGTTTATATTTATTTATGCCTGAGTCAAGATTAAATGTGATTGCTTACAAACAAAAGAATTAATTAACTAATTCAATGGGATTATATAACTCATTAAAAACTATCATCTTGTGATTGTTTGTGTTCATCCCTCTACATTCTTAACAGCCTAGCAGTTTACCCCGATTCTTTCAGTTTAGAAGCTGAAAAGGCACCCAAGGGCACAGGGTAGGTAGAAATGTAGCAAATACTGTGAGTTACATTTGTTTTACTTCATTTTAAAAATCTTTTTATTCATAAAGAAAATTAAGACTTTTTAATAGGCAAAAGAGATTACTGGATATTGTGTCAATACAATGCTGGAAGTGCCAATATTATTTGATCCTACAGAGATATGTACCTTTGTCTATGAATAGGTTATTTGACAATGCTCTAGAGCTAAGGTTAACTTGCAGGAAATGGATAGTAACACAAATAATTCTTGTCTGTAGAGAGGAAAGTAAATTTTGCCTGGTAGAATTGTAATTGATTTCCCTCCTCCACTATGGAAGGCAGTTTTTCAAACCATTTATAAATCTATTTCAATATTCCCTTATTCCATATAAGTTTGTGCTTCTTTGATTTCTCCTTTGAACCAGTTGTAACAGCTTTCCTGCTTGTCTAATTAATGAATGTCAATAAAATTTTTGACACGTTTATTTTATATCTCTACGAGAGTCATAATTTTACCATTTAAAAAAGTTAGTTGACATCTTGCAAAATAAAACACAGGTATATAAATCACAAAATAAACACAAGGTTTAGTAAATTTTTCTAAGGCAGACATCCTTGTATCCATTCCCAGGTTTAAGAAAACAGAAATTTTCCCACCTGCCCTGGAAGCTCCATCCATATGCTCTGTTTCAATCACCACTTTCCTTCCCCAAATATCCAAGAAGTAACCATTATCCTGACTGCATAGTAATTGTTTTCTCTTTATTTTTTATAGTTTTATCATTTAAATGTGTATCCATAGACATGATAGTTTAGTTATTCCATTTGTATTATTCTAACATTCCTTGTAAATCCCTTTTAATCCATTGATCCCACACCATCCCTTTCTATACTATTTATCTGTTGAAAAACTCAGGCCTTTTGAAGTAAAAAAATGTTTACATTCTGGTTATAGCTAATTGGATCATGAGTTACACTTTTCATTTTTCTCAAAAGTTTTGTGCAAACTCATGTCATAAATTCATTGGGGTCAGGCAGGCTGGAAGACTGTGGAGCACAAACAGAGCCACATATGTGGTGTGTGGTATGTCCAGGAATCTGCAAAGTGGCTTGTAGGGGCCAGGGACTGGAGATAGGGAGCTATGTCTAGATGTACAGAACATGGCTGGAAGAGCAGAGGACAGAGAAAAGCTTGCTCTAGCTTAGGTTTCCTTCAGCTTCTGGATTACAGAAGCCCAAAGCTTAGAGGGGTCATAAAAATAATGGGAATGTAAAAAGAATGGGGAGGAGATGTGGAAAAACAAGGTGAAAACAAGTAAAATCAAATTACAGAACATCTTTTCAGGGGGAAAAGGGAGCATGATATATAGAAAAGTGCACATATGATAAATGTAGCTTGATAAATTTTCACCAACTGAACGTAATATGTAACCAGTATCTTACAAAACAAGGCAGAGCTTCCTTCTTGCCCTCTTCCAATTATTACTCCCTCAAAAATATTAGTTCTAATATTATACATTAGTTTTCTCTGTTTCTGCGCTTTGAATAACTGGAAGAATTGAATATGTAGTCTTTTGGGGACTAGCCTCTTTTACTCAACACTTTACTTATGACATTTATTCATGTTTCTGCCTAGAGTTGTAAATCACTGATTTACGTGGTCATATAACATTTGAATGTATGGGAATTTGGACAGTTTCCAGTTTGGAGTTACTATGTGTAGTACTTTTATAAACATTCCAAAGCATGCCTTCTGTGAAGACATGCATGTGTTTCTGTTGGGTATATGCCTATGAATGGATTTTCTAGGTCATGGCATATGCTTGGTCTAGATTCAAGAGATACTGACAAAGAATTTTCCATGTGGTTGGGAAAAAATTTATATTCCCATCACCAGTGGTTGAAAGTTCCCTTTGCTCCACATTCTCTTCAATACATGGTATTTGCTGTCTTTTTATTTTAGCTCTTCTGGCAGTTATTGAAAGGGATCACAATATGCCATCCCAAATTATGCCACTTTGGCATAAGGATTATTTTGAGCTGAAGGCAATTGAGAAACAGCAGACACAGGAGGACTCTCTGCCCTCTTTATGTTTAAAAATAAGGCATAAATATCCTTTTTTAAGTGTCTCTCCTCCACACTCTTGTACCAGGAAGAGGAAAATACTCATAGGAGAGGGAACACCAGCACCAAAAACAGTCTGCATAAACACACCTTACAAAATAACGTCATATTCTATGAGCTTCTCTCTCTCATGTATTTGCTTTCCCACAATTTATATGTCTCTTAAAAGCCCAAACTCCTTTTCTTTGTCTACTCACTTTAACACAATTTATTCCCCATTGTTAAAATGATATACGAGCTCTCAAGTCCTACCACTTCTTTGGGCTTTCATTTTTTTTCTGTGAAGTTCCCATGTACACATGAAATAAACCTTTCTGTTGTTAAATCTTTCTTTTTTAGTTCAATTTACAGGCCCCAGCCACTGAACCCAAAATGGTAGAGAAGTTTTTTTCTTTCCTATACTATGAATAGGCACCTCATCATTTTAATAATTTTTGTTTGCATTTTTCTGTTGATTTTAATGAATTTAAGCACCTTTTCATAGATTTATTATCCACCAGGATACCATCTTTTGTGAAGTGTCTGTTCAAGTCTTTTGCTCATTTTTCTATTGGATTGTTTTCTCTTCCTACTGATTAGAAATTCGTTATATACTCTGGATATGGGTTATTTTCCTTACATACATGTACTTCAATTTTTCCCACTCTTGGTTGTTTATGTAAATTTTAAACTAACCTAAAACTTTTTAATGCCTGAAAATAATATTGTTCTTATTGCTAGAAGCAGTGAAAAGTTAGAGAATCTCTCCTCAAGAAACAGAAGAGGGAAATATAAGAGAATCTGTAAGAAGACAGCAATGTGAGAATAATAAGCGTATTTATTGTTAGTTTCCTCATCAGTTTCAATTAACTAGTCACACACGCATGGTCTCATTAAACTCCACAATAGTACACACCCTCATTTCACAACTTCATTTCACAGACACCAGAACCAAAAGTCAGCAGACTCTCAAAAATCACCTACAAATGTACTCCAT
>NW_026652890.1:0-20821 GCF_009828535.3 Hylobates moloch
GCTCCGAATGTCCACTTGCAGTTTCCGCAGAAAGAGTGTTTCAGAACAGCTAAATCAAAAGTAAGGTTCAACTCCGTTAGTTGAATGCACGTAACAGTACGTAGTTTCACAGAATGCTTCTGTGTAGTTTTTATTTGAAGATTGTCCTTTTTCCACTATAGGCCCCTTAGCGCTCAGAATGTCCACTTGCGGTTTCTACAGAAAGAGTGTTTCAGAACTGCCCAATCAAAAGTAAGGTTCAACTCAGTTAGTTGAATGCACAGAAGAGAAAGAAGTTTCACAAAATACTTCCGTGTAGTATTTGTTTGAAGATATTCCTTTTTCCGCTATAGGCCCCTTAGCGCTCTGAATGTCCACTTGCAATTTCTGCAGAAAGAGGTTTTCAGAACTGCTAAATCAAAAGTAAGTTTCAACTCGGTTAGTTGAATGACAGAACACAAAGAAGTATCACAGAATGGTTCTGTGTAGTTTTTATTTGTAGATATTGCTTTTACCACTACAGGCCCCTTAGCGCTCCAAATATGCACTTGCATTTTCTACAGAAAGTGTGTTTCAGAACTGCTCAATCAAAAGTTATGTTCAACTCTGTTAGTTGAATGAAGAGAAGAGAAAGAATTTTCACAGAATGCTTCTTTGTAGTTTTTATTTGAGGATATTCCTTTTTCCACGATAGGCCCCTTAGCGCTCCGAATGTCCACTTGCAGTTTCTACAGAAAGAGTGTTTCAAAACTGCTCAATCAAAAGTAAGGTTCAACTCCGATCATTGAATGCAAAGATCAGAGAGAAGCTTCGCACAATGCGTCTGTGTAGTTTTTATTTGAAGTTATTCCTATTTCCACTATAGGCCCCTTAGCGCTCTGAACCTCCATTTGCAGTTTCTACAGAAAGAGTGTTTCGGAGCTGCTCAATCAAAGGTAAGGTTCAAATCTGTTGGTTGAATTCACAGAAAACAGAGAATTTTCACAGAATGCTTCTGTGTTGTTTTTATTTGAAGATATTCCTTTTTGCACTATGTGCCCGTTTGCGCTCCGCGTGTCCATTGCAGTTTCTACAGAAAGAGTGTTTCAGAACTGCTCAATCAAAAGTAAGATTCAACTCTGTTAGTTGAATGCACAGAACAGAAAGAAGTTTTACAGAACACTTCTGTTTAGTTTTTATTTAAAGATACTACTTTTTCCACTATAGGTCCCTTTGCAGTCCATATGTCCACTAGCAGTTTCTACAGAAACAGTGTTTCAGAACTGCTCAATCAAAATTAATGTTCAACTCTGTTAGTTGAATGTATAGAACAGAAAGAAGTTTCAGATAATGTTTCTGTGTAGCTTTCATTTGAAGATATTCCTTTTTCCACAATATGTCCCTTAGCACTCGCTATGTCGACTTGCACTTTCTACAGAAAGAGTGTTTGAGAACTGTTCAATCAAAACTAAGTTTCAACTCTGTTAGTTGAATTCATAGAACAGAAGGAATTTTCACAGAATGCTTCTGTGTAGTTTTTATTTGAAGATATTCCTTTTTCCACTATAGGCCCCTTAGCGCTCGGAATGTCCACTTGCAGTTTCCGCAGAAAGAGTGTTTCAGAACTGCCCAATCAAAAGTAAGGATCAACTCTGTTAGTTGAATGCATAGAACAGAAAGAAGTTTCAGAGAATGCTTCTGTGTTGTTTTTATTTGAATATATTCCTTTTCCCACTATAGGCCCCATAGCGCTCTGAATATCCGCTGGCAGATTCTACAGAAAGAGAGTTTCAAAGCTTCTCAATCAAAAGTAAGGTTCAAATCTGCTAGTTGAATGCACAGAACAGAAAGGAGTTTCACAGAATGATTCTGTGTAGTTTTTATTTGAAGATGTTTCTTTTTCCACTATAGGCACCTTAGCGCTCAGAATGTCCGCTTGCAGTTTGTACAGAAAGACAGTTTCAGAACTTCTCAATGAAAAGTAAAGTTCAACCCTATGAGTTGAATGTACAGAACAGAAAGAAGTTTGGCAGAATGATTCTGTGTAGTTGTTATTTGAGGATATTCCTGTTTCCACTATAGGCCCCTTAGCGCTCCAAATGTCCACTTGCAGTTTCTACAGAAAGAGAGTTTCACAACTTCTCAATGAAAAGTAAGGTTCAACTCTGTTAGTTGAATGCACAGAACAGAAAGAAGTATCGCAGAATGCTTTTGTGTAGTTTAAGATGAAGATATTCCGTTTTCCACTATACGCCACTCAGTGCTCCGAATGTCCGCTTGCAGTTTCTACAGAAAGAGTGTTTCAGAACTTCTCATTCAACAGTAAGATTAAACTCTGTTAGTTGAATGCATAGAGCAGAAAGAAGTTTTGCAGAATGATTCTGTGTAGTTTTTATAAAGATATTCCTTTTTCCACTATAGGCCCCTTAACGCCAGGAATGTCCGCTTGCAGTTTCTACAGATAGAGTTATGAAGAACTTCTCAATCAACAGTAAGGTTCAAATCTGTTAGTTGAATGCACAGAACAGAAAGAAGTTTGGCAGAATGCTTCTGTGTAGTTTTTATTTGTAGATATTCTTTTTCCACTGTAGTCCCCTTAGCGCTCCGAATGTCCGCTTGCAGTTTATACAGAAAGAGACTTTCAGAACTTCTCAATCAACAGTAAGGTTCAACTCTGTTAGTTGAATGTGCAGAATAGAAAGAAGTTTGGCAGAATGCTTCTGTGTAGTTTTGATATGAAGATATACCTTTTTCCAGTATAGGCCACTTAGCGCTACGAATTTCCGCTTGAAGTTTCTACAGAAAGGGAGTTTCACAACTTCTCAATCAAAAGTAAGGTTCAACTCTGTTAGTTGAATGCACAGATGAGAAAGAAGTTTCGCAGAATGCTTCTGTGTACTTTTTATTTGAAGATGTTCCTTTTTCCACTATATGCCCCTTAGCGCTCCGAATGTCCGCTTGTAGTTTGTACAGAAAGAGACATTCAGAACTTCTGAATGAAAAGTAAGGTTCATCTCTGTTAGATGAATGCACAGAACTGGAAGAATTTTGGCAGAATGATTCTGTGTAGTTTTTATTTCAAAATATACCTTTTTCCAATATAGGCCCCTTAACGCTCCGAATGTCCACTTGCACTTTCTACAGAAAGAGTGTTTCAAAACTCCTCAATCAAAAGTAAGGTTCAACTCTGCTAGTTGAATGTAGAGATCAGAAAGAAGTTTCACAGAATGGTTCTGTGTAGTTATGATTTGAATATTCTCCTTTTACCACTATTGGACCCTTAGCACTCGGAATGTCCGCTTGCAGTTTCTACAGAAAGAGTGTTTCAGAACTTCTCAATGAACACTGTGGTTCAATTCTGTTATTTGAATGCACAGAACAGAAAGAAGTTTGGCAGAATGATTCTGTGTTGTTTTTATTGAAGATATTCCTTTTTCCAATATAGGCAACTTAGCGCTCCGATTGTCTGCTTGTAGTTTCTACAGAAAGGGTTTTTCACAATTTCTCAATCAATCATAAGTTTTGTCTCTGTTAGCTTAATGAACAGAACAGAAAGAAGTTGGCAGAATGATTCTGTGTAGTTTTTATTGAAAGATATACCTTTGTCCACTATAGGCCCCTCAGCGCTCCGAATGTCCCCTTGCAGTTTCTACAGAAAGAGTGTTTCAAAACTCCTAAATCAAAAGTGTGGTTCAACTCTGCGAGGTGAATGCACAGATCACAAAGAAGTTTCGAAGAATGCTTCTGTGTAGTTTTTATTTGAAGATATTCCTTTTTCCACTCTGGGCCCCTTAGCGCTCGGAATGTCCGTTTGCAGTTTGTACAGAAAGACAGTATCAGAACTTCTCAATGAAAAGTAATTTCAACTCTGTTAGTTAAATGCACAGAACAGAAAGAAGTTTGGCAGAATGATTCTGTGTAATTTTTAATTCGACATTTTCCTTTTTCCACCATAGGACCCTCAGCACTCCGCATGTCCACTTGCACTTTCTGCAGAAAGAGTGTTTCAAAACGCCTCAATCAAAAGTAATTTTCAACTCTGCTAGTTGAAAGCAAAAAAGGGAAAGTAGTTTCACAGAATGCTTCTGTGTAGTTTTAATTTGAAGATATTACTTTTTCCACTAATGTCCCCTTAGGCCTCCGAATGTTCACTTGCAGTTTCTACAGAAAGAGTGTTTCAGAACTTCTCAATCAACAGTAAGGTTCCACACTGTTAGTTGAATGCACAGAACAGAAAGAAGTTGGGCAGAATGATTCTGTGTAATTTTTATTGAAGATAATACCTTTTCCACTATAGGCCCCTTTGCGCTCCGAATGTCCGCTTCCAGTTTCTAGAGAAAGAGTGTTTCCGGAATTCTCAATCAACACTAAGTTTCAACTCTCTTAGTTGAATGCACAGAACAGAAAGAAATTTGGACAAATGATTCTGTGTAGTTTTTATTTGAAGATATATAGTGGCCTTTTGCCACTATAGGCCCCATTGTTCTCCGAATGTCCTCTTGCAGTTTCTACAGAAAAAGAGTTTCAGAACTTCTCAATCAAAAGTAAGGTTCAACTCTGGTAGTTGAATGCATAGAACAGAAAGAAGATTGGCAGAATGCTTCTGTGTAGTTTTTATTTGAAGATATATCTTTTTCCACTATAGGCCCCTTAGTGCTCGAAATGTCGGCTTGCAGTTTCTACAGAAAGAGTGTTTCAGAACTTCACAATCAACAGTAAGGTTCAACTCTGTTAGTTGAATACAAAGAACAGAAAGAAGTTTGGCAGAATGATTCTGCGTAGTTTTTTTTGAAGATATTCCTTTTTCCACTATAGGTCCCATTGCAGTCCAATTGTCTCCGTCCAGTTTCTAAAGAAAAAGTTTTTCACCACTCCTCAATCAAAAGTAAGGTTCAACTCTGCTAGTTTAACGCACAGATCAGAAAGCAGTTTCTCAGAATGCTTCTGTTTAGTTCTTATTTGAAGATACTCCTTTTCCCATTCTAGGCCCCTTAGCGCTCCGAATATCCGCTTGCAGTTTCTACAGAAAGAGAGTTTCACAACTTCTCAATCAAAAGTAAAGTTCAACTCTGCTAGTTGAATGCAAAGATCAGAAAGTATTTTGGCAGAATGATTCTGTGTAGTTTTTATTTGAAGGTGTTACTTTTTCCACTATAGGCCCCTTAGTGCTACGAATGTCCAATTGCAGTTTCTATAGAAAGAGTTTTTCAAAACTCCTCAATCAAAAGTAAGGTTGATCTCTGCTAGTTGAATGCACAGATCAGAAAGAAGTTTTACAGAATGTTTCTGTGTAATTTTAACTTGAAGATATTCCTTTTTCCACTATAGAGCCCTCAGTGTTCAGAATGTCCGCTTACAGTTTCTACAGAAAGAGTGTTTCAGAACTTCTCAATCAACAGTAAGGTTCAACTCTGTTAGTTGAATGCACAGAACAGAAAGAAGTTTGGAAGAATGCTTCTGTGTAGTTTTTATTTGAAGATATATCTTTTTCCACTGTAGGCCACTTAGTGCTCCAAATGTTGGCTTGCAGTTTCTACAGAAAGAGTGTTTCAGAACTTCACAATCAACAGTAAGGTTCAACTCTGTTAGTTGAATACAAAGAACAGAAAGAAGTTTGGCAGAATGATTCTGCGTAGTTTTTTTTGAAGATAATCCTTTTTCCACTATAGGCCCCTTAGCAGTCCGATTGTCTCCGTCCAGTTTCTACAGAAAGAGTTTTTCACCACTCCTCAATCAAAAGTAAGGTTCAACTCGGCTAGTTGAACGCACAGATCAGAAAGCAGTTTCGCAGAATGCTTCTGTTTAGTTCTTATTTGAAGATACTCCTTTTTCCACTATAGGCCGCTTAGCGCTCCGAATATCCGCTTGCAGTTTCTACAGAAAGAGAGTTTCACAACTTCTCAATCAAAAGTAAAGTTCAACTCTGCTAGTTGAATGCAAAGATCAGAAAGTAGTTTGGCAGAATGATTCTGTGTAGTTTTTATTTGAAGGTGTTACTTTTTCCACTATAGGCCCCTTAGTGCTACGAATGTCCAATTGCAGTTTCTATAGAAAGAGTTTTTCAAAACTCCTCAATCAAAAGTAAGGTTGATCTCTGCTAGTTGAATGCACAGATCAGAAAGAAGTTTTACAGAATGTTTCTGTGTAATTTTAACTTGAAGATATTCCTTTTTCCACTATAGGGCCCTCACTGTTCAGAATGTCCGCTTACAGTTTCTACAGAAAGAGTGTTTCAGAACTTCTCAATCAACAGTAGGGTTCAACTCTGTTAGTTGAATGCACAGAACAGGAAAAAGTTTGGCAGAATGTTTCTGTGTAGTTTTTATTTGAAGATATTTCTTTTTGCAGTATTTGCCCCTTAACGCCCGGAATGTCTGCTTGCAGTTTTACAGAAAGAGTTTTTTAGAACTTAACAATCAACAGTAAGGTTCAACTCTGTTAGGTGAATACACAGAACAGAAAGAAGTTTGGCAGAATGCTTCTCTGTAGTTTTTATTTGAAGATATTCCTTTTTCCACTGTAGGATCCATAGCGCTCCAAATGTCCCCTGGCAGTTTCTACAGAAACAGTGTTTCAAACCTCCTAAATCAAAAGAAAGGTTCAATTCTGCTGATTGAATGAACAGATAAGAAAGAAGTTTCACAGAATGATTCTGGGTAGTTTTAATTTGAACATATTCCTTTTTCCACTATAGTCCCCTCAGCACTCCGAATGTCCGCTTGCACTTTCTACAGAAAGAGTGTTTCAAAACTCCTCAATCAAAAGTAAGGATCAACTATGCTGGTTGAATGCACAGATCAGAAAGAAGTTTCACAGAATCCCACTGTGCAGTTTTTATTTGAAGATATTCCTTTTTCCACTATAGGCACCTTATCGCTCCGAATCTCCGCTTGCAGTTTCTACAGAAAGAGTGTTTCAGAACTTAACAATCAACAGTAAGTTTCAACTCTGTCAGTTGAATGGACAGAACAAAAAGAAGTTTGGCAGAATGCTTCCGTGGAGTTTTTATTTGAAGATGTTCTTTTTCCACTATAGGCCCTTTAGCGCTCCGGATGTCCCCTTGCAGTTTCTACAGAAAGAGTGTTTCAAAACTCCTCAATCAAAAGTAAGGTTCACCTCTGCTCGTTGAATGCACAGATCAGAAAGAAGTTTCACAGAATGCCTCTCTGTAGTTTTAATTTGAAGATATTCCTTTTTGCACTGTAGGTCCCTTAGGGCTCCGAATGTCCGCATGCAGTTTGTACAGAAAGAGAGTTTCAGAACTTCTCAATGAAAAATAAGGTTCAACTCTGTTAGCTGAATGCACAGAACAGAAAGAAGTTTGGCAGAAAGATTCTGTGTAGTTTTTAATTCAAGATATTCCTTTTTCCACTATAGGCCCCTTAGCGCTCAAAATGTCCACTTGCACTTTCTACAGAAAGAGTGTTTCAAAACTCCTGAATCAAAAATATGTTTCAACTCTTCTAGTTGATTGCACAGTTCAGAAAGTAGTTTCACAGAACGCTTCTGTGTAGTTTTAATTGACGATATTTCTTTTTCCACTATAGGCCACTTAACGCCCGGAATGTCCGCTTGCAGTTTCTACAGAAAGAGTATTTCAGAACTTCTCAATCAACAGTAAGGTTCAACTCTGTTAGTTGAATGCATAGTACCGAAAGAAGTTTGGCAGAATGATTCTGTGTAGTTTTTATTTGAAGATATATATTTTTCCACTATTGGCCCCTTAGTGCTCGGAATGTCCGCTTGCAATTTGTACAGAAAGAGTGTTTCAGAACTTCTCAATCAACAGTAAGGTTCATCTCTGTTAGTTGAATGCACAGAAGAGAAAGAAGTTTGGCAGAATGATTCTGTGTAGTTTTTATTTGAAGTTAAACATTTTTCCACTATAGGCACTTTAGTGCTCGGAATGTCCGTCTACAGTTTCTACAGAAAGAATGTTTCAGAACTTCTCAATCAACAGTAAGGTTCAACTTTGTTAGTTGAATGCACAGAACAGAAAGAAGTTTGGCAGAATGATTCTGTGTAGTTTTTATTTGAAGATATACCTTTTTCCACCATAGGCTCCTTAGTGCTCCGAATGTCTGCTTGCAGTTTCTACAGAAAGAGTGTTTCAGAACTTCTCAATCAACAGCATGGTTCAACTCTGTTAGTTGAATGCACAGAACAGAAAGAAGTCTGGCAGAGGGCTTCTGTGTAGTTTTTTTTGAAAATATTCCTTTTTCCACTATAGGCCCATTAGCGCTCCGAATGTCCCCGTGCAGTTTCTACAGAAAGAGTGTTTCAAAACTCATCAATCAAAAGTAAGGCTCAACTCTGCTAGTTGAATGAACATATCAGAAAGAAGTTTTGCAGAATGCTTCTGTGTAGTTTTTATCTGAAGATATTCCTTTTTCCACTCTAGGCCCTTATCGCTTCGATTGTCCACTTGCAGATTCTACAGAAAGAGAGTTTCAGAACTTCTCAATCCAAAGTAAGATTCAACTCTGTTAGTTGAATGCAGGAAACAGAAAGATGTTTGGCAGAATGCTTCTGTGTAGTTTTTATTTGAAGATATTCTTTCTTCCACTGTAGGCCCCTTAGCGCTCCGAATGAACAATTGCAGTTTCTACAGAAAAAGAGTTTCACAACTTCTCGATCAAAACTAAGATTCAACTCTGCTAGTTGAATGCACAGATCAGAAAGCAGTTTCTCAGACTGCTTCTGGGTAGTTTTTATTTGAAGATGTTACTTTTTCCACGATAGGCACCTTAGTGCTCCGACTGTCCCCTGGAAGTTTGTACAGAAAGAAAGTTTCATAACTTCTCAATGAAAAGAGAGGTTCAACTCTGATAGTTGAATGCACAGAACAGAAAGAAGTTTGGCAGAATGATTCTGTGTAGTTGTTATTTGAAGGTGTTCCTTTTCCACTATAGGCCCTTTAGCGCTCTGAATGTCTGCTTGCAGTTTTTACAGAAAGAGAGTTTCACAACTTCTCAATAAAAAGTAAAGTTCAATTCTGCTTGTTGAATGCACAGATTAGAAAGAAGTTCCGCAGAATGCTTCTGTGTAGTTGTTATTTAAGATGCCCCTTTTTCCACTATAGGCCACTTAGCGCTCCTTATGTCGGCTTGCAATTTCTACAGAGAGTTTCGCAACTTCGCAATCAAAAGTAATGTTCAACTCTGCTAGTTGAATACACAGATCAGAAAGAAGTTTCGCAGAATGCTTCTGTGTACTTATTATTTGAAGATGTTCCTTTTTCCACTAGAGGCCCCTTAGCGCTCCAAATGTCCGCTTGCAGTTTCTACAGAAAGAGAATTTCAGAACTTCTCAATCAAAAGTAATTTTCAACTCTGTTAGTTGAATGCACAGAACAGAAAGAAGTTTGGCAGAATGATTCTGTGTAGTTGTTATTTGAAGATGTTGCTTTTTCCACTATAGGCCCCTTAGCGCTCTGAATTTCCGCTTGCAGCTTTTACAGAAAGAGAGTTTCTCAACTTCTCAATAAAAAGTAAAGTTCAACTCTGCTTGTTGAATGCACAGATTAGAAAGAAGTTCCGCAGAATGCTTCTGTGTATTTGTTATTTAAGATGGCCCTTTTTCCACTATAGGCCCCTTAGCGCTCCGTATGTCCGCTTGCAGTTTCTACAGAGAGTTTCGCAACTTCTCAATCAAAAGTAATGTTCAAATCTGCTAGTTTAATGCACAGATCAGAAAGAAGTTTCGCAGAATGTTTCTGTGTACTTATTATTTGAAGATGTTCCTTTTTCCACTAGAGGCCCCTTAGCGCTCCAAATGTCCGCTTGCAGTTTCTACAGAAAGGGAATTTCAGAACTTCTCAATGAAAAGAAAGGTTCAACACTCTTAGTTGAATGCACAGAACAGAAAGAAGTTTGGCAGAATGATTTTGTGTAGTTTTTATTTCAAGATATTCCTTTTTCCCCTATAGGCCCCTTAGTGCTCCGAATGTCCCCTTGCAGTTTCTACAGAAAGAGTGTTTTAGAATTTCTCAATCAACAGTAAGGTTCACCTCTGTTAGTTGAATGCACAGAACAGAAAGAAGTTTGGCAGAATGATTCTGTGTAATTTTTACTTGAAGTTATACCTTTTTCCACTATAGCACACTTAGCGCTCCAAATGTCCGCTTGCAGTTTCTACAGAAAGAGAGTTTCAGAAATTCTCAATGAAAAGTAAGTTTCAACTCTCTTAGTGGAATGCACAGAACAGAAAGAAGTTTGGGAGAATGCGTCTGTGTAGTTTTTATTAGAAGCTATTCCTTTTTACACTCTAGGCCCCTTAGGGCTCTGAATGTCCGCTTGCAGTTTCTACAGAAAGAGAGTTTCAGAACTTCTCAATCAAAAGTGAGATTCAACTCTGCTAGCTGAATGCACATATCAGAAAGATGTTTCGCAGAATGCTTCTGTGTAGTTTTTATTTGAAGATGTTCCTTTTTCCACTAGAGGCCCATTATCGCTAAAATGTCCGCTTGCGGTTTCTACGGAAAGAGAGTTTCAGAACTTCTGAATCAAAAGTAAGGTTCAACACTGTTAGTTGAATGCACAGAACAGAAAGAAGTTTGGCAGAATGATTCTGGGTAGTTTTTATTTCAAGATATGCCTTTTTCCACTATTGTCCCTTTAGCGCTCCGAATATCCTCTTTCAGTTTCTACAGAAAGAGAGATTCAGAACTTCTCAATGAAAAGTGTGGATCAACTCAGTTGAAAGCACAGAACAGAAAGAAGTTTGGCAGAATGCTTCTCTGTAGTTTTTATTTGATGATACACATTTCTCCACTATTGGCCCCTTAGTGCTCCAAATGTCCGCTTGCAATTTCTACAGAAAGAGAGTTTCAGAAATTCTCAATCAAATGTAAGATTCAAATCTGTTAATTGAATGCGCAGTTGAGAAAGAAGTTTCCTAGAATGCCTCTGTATTTTCTCTTTGAAGATATTCCTTTTTCACTATAGGCCCCTTAGCGCTCCGCGTGTCCGCTTGCTGTTTGTATAGAAAGAGAGTTTCAGAACTTCTCAATGAAAAGTAAGGTTCAACTGTGTTAGTTGAATGCACAGATCAGAAAGAAGTTTACCCGAATGCTTCTGTGTTCTTTCTATTTGAAGATATTCCTTTTTCCACTATTGGCCCCATAGTGCTCGGTTTGTCCGCTTGCTGTTTGTACAGAAAGAGAATTTCAGAACTTCTCAATGAAAAGTAAGGTTCAACTCTGTTAGTTGAAGGCACAGAGCAGAAAGAAGTTTGGCAGAATGATTCTGTGGAGTTGTTATTTGAAGATATTCCGTTTTCCACTATAGACATCTTAGCGCTCTGAATGTCCACTTGCAGTTTCTACAGAAAGAGAGTTTCACAACTTCTCAATCAAAAGTAAGGTTCAACTCTGCTATTTGATTGTACATATCAGAAATAAGTTTCGCATAATGCTTCTGTGTAGTTTTTATTTGAAATAATCCTTTTTGCACTATAGGCCCCTAAGCGCTCCGAATGTCCACTTGCAGTTTCTACAGAAAGAGCGTTTCAGAACTTCTCATTCAAAAGTAAGGTGCAACTCTGTTAGTTGAATGCACAGAACAGAAAGAAGTTTGGCAGAATGATTCTTTGTAGTTTTTATTTGACGATATACATTTTTCCACTACGGGCCCATTAGTGCTCCGAATGTCCGCTTGCAATTTCTACAGAAAGAGTGTTTCAGAACTTCTCAATCAACAGTAAGGTTCAACTCTGTTAGTTGAATGCACAGAACAGAAAGAAGCTTGGCAGAATGATTCTGTGTAGTTTTTATTTGAATATATACGTTTTTCCACTATAGGCTCCTTAGTGCTCCGAATATCCGCTGGCAGTTTCTACAGAAAGAGTGTTTCAGAACCTCTCAATCAACAGTAATGTTCAACTCTGTTAGTTGAATGCACAGAGCAGAGAGAAGTTTGGCAGAATGCTTCTGTGTAGTTCTTATTTGAAGATACTCCTTTTTCCACTATAGGGGGCTAAGCTCTCCGAATGTTCCCTTGCACTTTCTACAGAAAGAGAGATTCAGAACTTCTCAATCAAAAGAAAGTTTCATCTCTGTCAGTTTAATGCACAGAACACAAAGAAATTTGGCAGAATTATTCTGTGTAGTTTTTATTTCAAGATATTCCCTTTTCCACTATAGGCCCCTTAGTGCTCCGAATGTCCGCTTGCAGTTCCTACAGAAAGAGTGATTCAGAACTTCTCAATCCACAGTAAGGTTCAATCCTGTTAGTTGAATGCACAGAACAGAAAGAAGTTTTCCAGAATGATTCTGTGTAATTTTTATTTGAAGATATCCCTTTTTCCACTATAGGCCCCTTAGCGCTCCGAGTTTCCCCTTCCAGTATCTACAGAAAGAGTGTTTCAAAACTCCTCAATCAAAAGTATCGTTCAGCTATGCTAGTTGAATGCAAGGATCAGAAACAAGTTTGGCAGAATGCTTCTCTCTAGTTTTTATTTGAAGATATTCCTTTTTCCACTATAGACCCCTTAGCGCTCCGAATTTCCCCGTGCAGTTTGTACAGAAAGAGTGTTTCAAAACTCCTCAATTAAAAGTAAAGTTCAACTACACTAGTTGAATTCACAGAACAGAAAGAAGTTTGGCAGAATGATTCTGTGTAGTTTTTTTTGAAGATATTTATTTTTCCACTATAGACCCCTTAGCGTTCCGAATTTCCGATAGCAGTTTCTACAAAAGAGAGTTTCACAACTTCTAAATCAAAAGTAAGGTTCTACTCTGCTAGTTGAATGCAGAGAAGAGAAAGCATTTTGGTATTATGATTCTGTGTAGTTTTTTATTGAAGATATTCCTTTTTCGGCTATAGACCTCTTAGCGTTCAGAATTTCCCCTTGCAGTTTTGACAAAAGAGTGTTTCAAAACTCCTCAATGAAAAGTAAGGTTCAACTCTGCCAGTTGAATACAAAGATCAGAAAGAAGTTTCGCAGAATGCTTCTGTGCAGTTTTTATTTGAAGATATTCCATTGTCCACTATAGGCCCCTTAGGCCTCCGAGTGTCTGCTTGCAGTTTCTACAGAAAGAGAGTTTCAGAGCTTCTCAATCAAAAGTAAGGTTCAACTCTATTAGTTGAATGCACAGATCAGAAAGAAGTTTCACAGAATGCTTCTGTGTAGTTTTTACTTGAAGATATTCTTTTTCCACTAGAGGCGCCTTAGTGCTCCGAATGTCCACTTGCAGTTTCTACAGAAAGAGAGTTACAGAACTTCTCAATCAAAAGTAAGTTTCAACTCTCTTAGTTGAGTGCACAAGACACAAAGAAGTTTGGCAGAATGCTGCTGTGTAGTTTTTATTTGAAGATATACCTTTTTCCACTATAATCCACTTAGCGCTCAGAATGTCCACATGCAGTTTCTACAGAAAGAGAGTTTCACAACTTCTCAATGTATAGTAAGGTTAAACTATGCTGGTTGAATGCAAAGATCAGAAAGACTTTTTGCAGAATACTTCTGTGTAGTTTTTCTTTGAAGATGTTACTTTTTCCACTACAGGCCCCATAGCGCTCCGAGTTTCCTCTTTCAGTTTCTATAGAAAGAGTGTTTCAGAACTTCTCAATCAACAGTAGGTTGGAACTCTTTTAGTTGAATGCACAGAACAGAAAAATGTTTGGCAGAATGATTTTGTTTATTTGTTATTTGAAGATATTCCTTTTTCCACTAAAAGACCTTTAGTGTTCTGAATGTCCAGTAGCAGTTTTTACAGAAAGAGTGTTTCAAAACTCCTCAATCAAAAGTAAGGTTCAACTCTGCTAGTTGAATGCACAGACAAGAAAGTAGTTTCACAGAATGCTTCTGTGTAGTTTTAATTTCAAGATATTCCTTTTTCCACTATAGGCCCCTTAGCGCTCTGAATGTCCCCTTGCAGTTTCTACAGAAAGAGTGTTTCAAAACTCCTCAATCAAAAGTATCGTTCAGCTCTGCTAGTTGAATGCACAGATCAGAAAGAAGTCTCGCAGAATGCTTCTGTGTAGTTCTTATTTGAAGATATTCCTTTTTCCACTATAGGCCCCATAGTGCTCGGAATATCAACTTGCAGTATCTACAGAAAGAGAGTTTCAGAGCTTCTCAATCAAAAGTAAAGTTTAACTCTGTCAGTTGAATGTACAGAACAGAAAGAAGTTTGGCAGCGTGATTCTGTGTAGTTTTTTTTGTTGATATTTCTTTTTCCACTATAGGCCCCTTAGCGCTCCGAATGTCCCCGTGCAGTTTCTACAGAAAGAGTGTTTCAAAACTCCTCAATCAAAAGACCGGTTCAACTCTGCTAGGTGAATGCACAGATGAGAAAGAAGTTTCGCAGAATGCTTCTGTGTAGCGTTTAATTCAAGATATTCCTTTTTAGACTACAGGCCCCTTAGCGCTCCGAATGTCCGCTTGCACTTTCCACAAAAGAGTGTTTCAAAACTCCTCAATCAAAAGTAAGTTTCCACTCCGTTAGTTGAATGCACAGAACAGAAAGAAGTTTGGCAGAATGCTTCTGTGTAGCGTTTATTTGAAGATATTCCTTTTTCCAATATAATCCCATTAGCGCTCTGAATATGCCCTTGCAGTTTCTACAGAAAGAGAGTTTCACAACTTCTCAATCAAAAGTAAGGTTCAACTCTGCTAGCTGAATGCAAAGATCAGAAAGAAGTTTCGCAGAATGCTTCTGTGTTGTTTTTATTTGAAGATGTTACTTTTTCCACTATAGCCCCCTTAGCGCTCCATATGTCCACTTGCAGTTTCCACAGAAAGAGTGTATCAGAACTTCTCAATCAACAGTAGGTTTGAACTCTGTTACTTGAATGAACAGAACCGAAAGTAGTTTGGCAGAATGATTCTGTGTAGCTGATATTTGAAGATATTCATTTTTCCACTATAAGCCCCTTAGTTCTCCAAATGTCCACTTGCAGTTATTACAGAAAGAGTGTTTCAAAACTCCTCAATCAAAAGTAAGGTTCACCTCTGCTAGGTGAATGCACAGATCAGAAAGAAGTTTCGCAGAATGCTTCTCTGTAGTTTTAATTTGAAGATATTCCTTTTTCCACTATAGGCCTCTTAGTGCTCCGAATGTCCGCTTTCAGTTTCTACAGAAAGAGAGTTTGAGAACTTCTCAATCAACAGTAAGGTTCAACACTGTTTGTTGAATGCACAGAACAGAAAGAGGTTTATCAGAATGATTCTGTGTAATTTTTATTTGAAGATATTCTTTTTCCACTATAGGCCACTTAACGCCCGGAATGTCCGCTTGCAATTTCTCCAGAAAGAGTGTTTCAGAACTTCTCAATCAACAGCAAGGTTCAACTCTGTTAGTTGAATGTACAGAACAGAAAGTATTTTGGCAGAATGATTCTGTGTAGTTTTTATTTGAAGATATTCGTTTTTTCACTATAGACCCCTTAGCGCTCAGAATGTCCCCGTGCAGTTTCTACAGAAGAGTGTTTCAAAACTCCTCAATCAAAAGTAAAGTTCAACTCTGCCAGTTGAATGCACAGATCAGAAAGAAGTTTCACAGAATGCTTCTGTGCAGTTTTTATTTGAAGTTATTCCTTATTCCACTATAGGCCCCTTTGCCCTCCGAATGTCCGCTTGCAGTTTCTACAGAAAGAGAGTTTCAGAGCTTCTCAATCAAAAGTAAGGTTCAACTCTGTTAGTTGAAGGCACAGATCAGAAAGAAGTTTCACAGAATGCTTCTGTGTAGTTTTTAATTGAAGATATTCCTTTTTCCACTATAGGCCCTTTAGTGCTCCGAATATCCGCTTGCAGTTTCTAGAGAAAGAGAGTTACAGAACTTCTCAATCAAAAGTAAGTTTCAACTCTGCTAGTTGAGTGCACGGGACAGAAGGAAGTTTGGCAGAATAGTGCTGTGTAGTTGTTATTTGAAGATATAACATTTTCCACTATGATCCCCGTAGCGCTCTGAATGTCTGCATGCAGTTTCTACAGAAAGAGAGTTTCACAACTTCTCAAACAACAGTAAGGTTCAACTATGCTAGTTGAATGCAAAGATCAGAAAGAAGTTTCGCAGAATGCTTCTGTGTAGTTTTTTTTTGAAGATGTTCTTTTTCCACTATAGGCCCCATAGCGCTCCCAGTGTCAGCTTGCAGTTTCTACCGAAAGGGTGATTCAGAACTACTCATTCAACAGTAGGTTTGAACTCTGTTAGCTGAATGCACAGAACAGAAAGAAGTTTAGCAAAATGATTATGTTTCGTTGTTATTTGAAGATATTCCTTTTTCCACTACCAGCCACTTAGTGCTCTGAATGTCCCCTTGCAGTTTATACAGAAAGAGTGTTTCAAAACTCGTCCATCAAATGCATGGTTCAACTCTGTTAGTGGAATGCACAGATCAGAAAAAGTTTCACAGAGTGCTTCTGTGTAGTTCTTATTTGAAGATAATCCTTTTTCCACCATAGGCAAATTAGCGCTCGCAATATCAGCTTGCAGTTTCTACAGATAGTTTCAGAGCTTCTCAATCACAACTAAGGTTCAAATCTGTCAGTTGAATGCACAGAACAGAAAGATGTTTGGCAGAATTATTCTGTGTAGTTTTTATTTCAAAATACATCTTTTTCCACTATGGGCCCCTTAGCGCTCCGAATGTCCCCTTGCAGTTTCTACAGAAAGAGTGTTTCAAAACTTCTCAATCAAAAGTAAGGTTCACCTCCGCTAGGTGAATGCACAGATCAGAAAGAAGTTTCGCAGAATGGTTCTGTGTTGTCTTTAATTTAAAACATTCCTTTTTACACTCTAGACCCCTTAGCGCTCCGAATGTCCACTTGCACTTTCTACAGAAAGTGAGTTTCAAAACTCCTCAATCAAAAGTAAGGTTCAACTCTGTTAGTTGAAGGCACAGATCAGAAAGAAGTATCACAGAATGCTACTGTGCAGTATTTATTTGAAGATATAACTTTTTCCACTATAGGCCAGATAGCGATCCGAATCTCCACCTGCAGTTTCTACAGAAAGAGTGTTTCAGAACTTAACAATCAACAGTAAGGTTCAACTCTGTCACTTGAATGCACAGAACAGAAAGAAGTTTGCAGAATAATTCTGTGTAGTTTTTATTTCAAGATATACCTTTTTCCACTATATGCCCAATGGCGCTCGGAATGTCCCCTTGCAGTTTCAACAGAAAGAGTGTTTCAAAACTCCTCAATCAAAAGTAAGGTTCACGTCTGCTAGGTGAATGCACAGATCAGAAAGAAGTTTCGCAGAATGCTTCTCTGTAGTTTTAATTTGAAGATATTCCTTTTTCCACGATAGGCCAATTAACCCCCGGAATGTCCGCTTGCAGTTTCTACAGAAAGAGTGTTTCAGAACGTCTCAATCAACAGTAAATTTCAACTCTGTTAGTTGAATGCACAGAACAGAAAGAATTTTGGCAGAATGATTTTGTGTAGTTTTTATTTGAAGATATTCCTTTTTCCACTGTAGACACCTTAGCGCTCCGACTGTCCCCGTGCAGTTTCTACAGAAAGAGTGTTTCAAAACTCCTCAATCAAAAGTAAGGTTCATCTCTGTTAGTTGAATGCACAGATGAGAAAGAACTTTCGCAGAATGCTTCTGTGTAGTTTTTATTTGAAGATATTCATTTTTCCACAAAAGGCCCCTTAGTTCTCCGAATGTCCGCTTATAGTTTCTACAGAAAGCGAGTTTCAGAACTTCTCAATCAAAAGTAAGTTTCAACTCTGTTGTTGGAATGCACAGAACAGAAACAAGTTTGGCAGAATTCTTCTGTGTAGCGTTTATTTGAAGATATTCCTTTTTTCAATATAATCCACTTAGCGCTCTGAGTATGCCCTTGCAGTTTCTACAGAAAGAGAATTTCACAACTTCTCAATCGACGGTAAGGTTCAACTCTGCTAGCTGAATGCAAAGATCAGAAAGAAGTTTCGCAGAGTGCTTCAGTGTTGTTTTTATTTGAAGATGTTCCTTTTTCCACTATAGCCCCCTTAGCGCTCCTTATGTCCGCTTGCAGTTTCCACAGAAAGAGTGTATCAGAACTTCTCAATCAACAGTAGGTTTGAACTCTGTCAGTTGAATGCACAGAACTGAAAGAAGTTTGGCAGAATGATTCTGTGTAGCTGTTATTTAAAGGTATTCATTTTTCCACTATAAGCCCCTAGTGCTCCAAATGTCCACTTGCAGTTTTTACAGAAAGAGTGTTTCAAAACTCCTCAATCAAAAGTAAGGTTCACCTCTGCTAGGTGAATGCACAGATCAGAAAGAAGTTTCGCAGAATGCTTCTCTGTAGTTTTAATTTGAAGATATTCCTTTTTCCACTGTAGGCCCCTTAGTGCTCTGAATGTCCGCTTTCAGTTTCTACAGAAAGAGTGTTTGAGAACATCTCAATCAACAGTAAGGTTCAACACTGTTTGTTGAATGCACAGAACAGAAAGAAGTTCATCAGAATGATTCTGTGTAATTTTTATTTGAAGATATTCCTTTTTCCACTATAGGCCACTTAACGCCCGGAATGTCCACTTGCAATTTCTACAGAAAGAGTGTTTCAGAACTTCTCAATCAACAGTAAGTTTCAACTCTGTTAGTTGAATGTACAGAACAGAAATAATTTTGGCAGAATGCTTCTGTGCAGTTTTTATTTGAAGATATTCCTTTTTTCACTATAGCCCCCTTAGCGCTCTGAATGTCTCCGTGCAGTTTCTACAGAAGAGTGTTTCAAAACTCCTCAATCAAAAGTAAAGTTCAACTCTGCCAGTTGAATGCACAGATAAGAAAGAAGTTTGGCAAAATAATTCTGTGCAGTTTTTATTTGAAGATATTCCTTTTTCCACTATAGGCCCCTTTGCCGTCCGAATGTCCGCTTTCAGTTTCTACAGAAAGAGAGTTTCAGAGCTTCTCAATCAAAAGTAAGGTTCATCTCTGTTAGTTGAAGGCACAGATCAGAAAGAATTTTCACAGAATGCTTCTGTGTAGTTTTTAATTGAAGATATTCCTTTTTCCACTATAGGCCCTTTAGTGCTCCGAATGTCCGCTTGCAGTTTCTAAAGAAAGAGAGTTACAGAACTTCTCAATCAAAAGTAAGTTTCAACTCTGTTAGTTGAGTGCACGGGACAGAAAGCAGTTTGGCAGAATGCTGCTGTGTAGTTTTTATTTGAAGATATACCATTTTCCACCATGATCCCGTTATCGCTCTGAATGTCCGCATGCAGTTTCTACAGAAAGAGAGTTTCACAACTTCTCAATCAATAGTAAGGTTTAACTATGCTAGTTGAATGCAAAGATCAGAAAGAAGTTTCGCAGAATGCTTCTGTGTAGTTTTTTTTTGAAGATGTTCTTTTTCCACTATAGACCCCATAGCGCTCCGAGTGTCCGCTTGCAGTTTCTACAGAAAGAGTGTTTCAGAACTTCTCATTTAACAGTAGATTTGAACTCTGTTAGTTGAATGCACAGAAAAGAAAGAAGTTTGGCAGAATGATTATGTTTAGTTGTTATTTGAAGATATTCCTTTTTCCACCATTGGCCACTTAGCGCTGGGAATATCAGCTTGCAGTTTCTACAGATAGAGAGTTTCAGAGCTTCTCAATCAAAAGTAAGGTTCAACTCTGTAAGTTGAATGCACAGAACAGAAAGAAGTTTGGCAGAATTATTCTGTGTAGTTTTTATATCAAGATACACCTTTTTCCACTATAGGCCCCTTAGCACTCTGAATGTCCCCTTGCAGTTTCTACAGAAAGAGTGTTTCAAAACTCCTCAATCAAAAGTAAGGTTCACCTCCACTAGGTGAATGCACAGATCAGAACGAAGTTTCGCAGAATGCTTCTGTGCAGTTTTTATTTGAAGATATTCCTTTATCCACTATAGGCCACTTAGCCCTCCGAATATCTGCTTGCAGTTTCTACAGAAAGAGAGTTTCAGAGCTTCTCAATCAAAAGTAAGCTTCAACTCTGTTAGTTGAAGGCACAGACCAGAAAGAAGTTTCACAGAATGCTTCTGTGTAGTTTTTAATTGAAGATATTCCTTTTTCCACTATAGGCCCCTTAGTGCTCCGAATGTCCGCTTGCAGTTTCTAGAGAAAGAGAGTTACAGAACTTCTCAATCAAAAGTAAATTTCAACTCTGTTAGTTGAGTGCACGGGACAGAAAGAAGTTTGGCAGAATGCTGCTGTGCAGTTTTTGTTTGAAGATATACCATTTTCCACTATGATCCCCTTAGCGCTCCGAATGTCCGCATGCAGTTTCTACAGAAAGAGAGTTTCACAACCTCTCAATCAATAGTAAGGTTCAACTATGCTAGTTGAATGCAAAGATCAGAAAGAAGTTTCGCAGAATGCTTCTGTGTAGTTTTTATTTGAAGATGTTCTTTTTCCACTATAGGCCCCATAGCGCTCCGAATGTCCGCTTGCAGTTTCTACAGAAAGAGTGTTTCAGAACTTCTCAATCAAAAGTAAGGGTCAACACTGTTAGTTGAATATTAGTTGAAAGAGTGCTTCAGAACTTCTTAATCAACAGTAGTGTTCAACTCTGTTATTTGAAGGCACAGAACTGAAAGAAGTTTGGCAGAATGATTCTGTGTAGTTTTTATTTCAAGAAATTCCTTTTTCCATTATAGGCCCCTTAGTGCTCCGAATGTCCACTTGCAGTTTCTACAGAAGGAGTGTTTCAAAACTCCTCTATCAAAAGTAAGTTTCCACTCTGCTAGTTGAATGCCCAGATAAGAAAGATGTTTCGCAAAATTCTTCTTTGAAGTTTTTATTAGAAGATATTACTTTTTCCTCTATAGGCCCCATTGAGCTCCGAATATCCGCTTGCAGTTTCTACAGAAAAAGAGTTTCAGAACTTCTCAATCAAAAGTAAGGTTCAACTCTGGTAGTTGAATGCATAGAATAGAAAGAAGTTTGGCAGAATG
>NW_026652891.1:0-20754 GCF_009828535.3 Hylobates moloch
ATGGAGAATAATAAGTAGAAGTAGAAAGACAACGAATACATTAAAAGTTCTTTTTTTTTTTCAAAAAAAATGTTTTTTGAGACAGTCTCACTCTGTCGCCCTAGCTGGAGTGCAGTGGCGCCATGTCGGCTCACTGCAACCTCCGCTTCCTGGTTCAAGTGGTCTCGTGCCTCAGTCTCCCCAGTAGCTAGGATTATAGATACGTGCCACCACAGCAGGCTAAGTTTTTTATTTTTGGTAGAGACAGGGTTTCACCATGTTGGCCAGGCTAGTCTCAAACTCCTGACCTCAGGCGATCCACTCACCTCTGCTTCCCAAAGTGCTGGGATTAGAGGTGTGAACCACCGTGCCTGGGCCACATATTTTTAAAATACATTCATGACTGTGGTAGGCCAAATAGTGACCTCCCAAAGGTCACTCCCTGTCATCATTCCTAGAACCTGTAAATAGTTTACCTGGCAAAGGGAAATTAAGGTTGCAGATGGAATTAAGATTGCTAACCAGCTGACCTTAAAATGGAGTGATTATTCCATACTCAGGAGAGACAGGGAATTGAAAGACATGAATTGGGAGAAGGTCAAACAGATCGTGAAGCTCCTTCAGTTCAGCATATCAAAGCACCATATTTTGGGATATTGGTTTCTGAGCCCAAACATGCTTATCCTCATCAGTCAAGTTACTCACAATCATAAAATCAGTTTGTACAGTGAAGCTTCCAACTCTACATAAGAAGTTAAAAAGGAAATTTGAAGTCTAAAAGTAAGAAAAATGTTCCTTATTCATCAGGAACACAAAGACTTTATGTGACAATCTCAAACTCTTCCAGGAAAAAATAGGAGAAAATCAGTTTCTCTCATCCTTAAAACAGGCCCCTGAGAATGAAAACAATCACAAACAGCCAGTGATTTGGTTGTCTCTTCCTCACTTGGTTCTTGTGTTAGCTGGATGGCTGACGACTCGTGGATTGTTAGATGTGGTAAACCAACCAGCATAGCTCTTTGTGAAGGGAATTAATAGTATGAATACATAGTAATTAACCTTAAGCTTCTAGTAATTAACCATAAATAGACCAGACGGTTCAATTCATTCAGATTTCAGGGAAAAGAAGCCACAGACTGCAGTGTGCTTAGTACTTCAATGAGTCTATCTGCAAAATATTTTTGCTTTAAAAAAAATTATTTGGCTAGTGCCTCGAAAAAAGTGTTTGACCGAAGTGTTTTGAATCAATGACTTCCTGTAGACAGCCTCAATATAGGGTGCTGCACAGAAGCCAAGAATGGAGCAATCTGCAAAAGATTTCAGCTGGCTGAACTCTGTTGGGGAGTTTCAGGGCAATGTTTGAAATAAGTGTTCATCCTGAAAATGTTTACCTTAAACTTGCCTTCCTGTTTTGTTTTATTTTGAAATCTGCTTTTCAGCTGTAAGAATGCCATCACGATGTTTGCTTACCTAATTGGCTTCATAAAGCAAGTATTGTTCAGATGTGGCTTTAGTGTTCTATACACTCCACAAAGTACTGTACCTAAAGAGAAGCTTCTTTGGTACTGCAATGTCATGTCTTTATTTCCATGTGTAACATTGATATGCAGTAATTTATTTTAACAATAATGTAGATTATCAAAGAGATTGTGGTTACAATACATTCTTGAGTCATCTTATGTTCTTAAAAACTTGAATACATGGGTGAATAGAACCAATTCCTTTGATTTTCTCCAAGTAGTATATAAACCTAAATATTTCATTACAAAGGAAGAGCCTCCTGATTTTAATGGACCCTTCTTTTGCCTGAAAAAGTATTATTGGATGTCAGCCAAATGTGATCTTATATTTTCCTCAAGTTTCTGGTATTTTCACCTAAGTTATTCTTCATTTCTTCTTGTCAACTGCTGTGACTACATCCTTTTGAAAGTTAACAATGTCCCTCTCTACTTTTCCTTCCATATCTACTATCACTCTTGGTTGAAATCTCCTCCTGCCTAAACATTTTCAATTTTCCTTGAAACTGTTTTTAATTTTTAATTTTTTTTCTTTTTTTGAGACATGGTGTCTCTCTGTCGCCCAGGCTAGAGTGCAGTGGCACAATCTCCACTCACTGCAGCCTCCACCTCCCAGGATCAGGTGATCCTCCCACTTCAGCCTCCCGAGTATCTGAGACTACAGGTGCACGCCACCACGCCTAGCTAATTTTTTGTATTTTTAGTAGAGACAGGGTTTTGCCATGTTGCCCAGGCTGGTCTTGAACTCCTGGGCTCAAGCAATCTACCTCCTCAGCCTCTCAAAGTGCTGGGATTATAGGCGTGAGCCACCACGCCTGGCCAAAACTGTTATCTAGCCTACAAGTCTTATGTGCCCCAATCCATCCTACAAGTCTCCCTCTTAAAAACATTCAATTCCCCTCTAAAAGAAAACAAAACAAAACAAAACTCTTCATCTCCCCCCTTTGCCAACCAGATAGAATATCTTAATACCATAAATTATTACTCATCTATATATACATTATGCTCCAGCTGAAATGGAGAGTAAACTATGGTGTCTTGAAACACATTTTATAACTTCTTCTATTCCCCCACACACAGAAGGCTTTTATTCATTTTTGTTTATCCAGAGTAGGCTTCACAGGAAACTTCAGCTTTCTACAGTCTCTCTCTCATATCTCTGTTCTCATATACTTTGTCTATCCTAGTTATTTTAGTCAGTTGTGTTTTGCCTTGTAAAATTCTTTGTAATGTATCCTTTATTGGTAATTTTTTTTATGCTGTGTTAATCCAAGTCCTGAGGTTCTGTGAAGGACTTTAGTTTATAGTTCAACAAGAATAGCTCTGTATGGATGAGAATAAAGTTTGAAAACGAGTGACATATACTATTACTCAGCTCTTAAATCCATATTTAAGAGCTAGAGAAAAGAGAAACTGTTTTTTTTTCAATTTAATTTGCATCTGAAGTATCTTATATATAACAGAGGCTCAAGAAACATTTAAATATCAGTTAAGGCTTTACCTCTAGTGAGTAACTTAAAACATGCAATTCCTATAATAAAACATAAATACTTAATTTTAAGAAGCAGTTTTTCATCTCACCTGAAAGTATATCCTGAAAGGGTTACGTAGTAAGTTCCTGACCTGCTAAGGAAGACTAGGCAGCTATTTCAGCAGAAATGTCATGACATCCACATTTCTACCTAATGGAAGAACAATTTTTAGCTTGGAATCCAGACAGAATTTTCTCACTAAAAGTGGACCAATTTTCGTGACCAGCCTGGCCAACATGGTGAAACCCCATCTCTACTAAAAATATAAAAATTAGCCTGGTGTTGTGGCAGGTGTCTGTAATCCCAGCTACTCAGGAGGCTAAGGCAGGAGAATGACTTGAACCTGGGAGGCAGAGGTTGCAGTGAGTCCAGATCGCACCATTGCACTCCAGCCTGGGGACAAGAGCGAGACTTTGTCTCAAAAAAAAAAAAAAAAGTGTACCATTTTATTAACTCTCCTAACCATGTCACATAAAGTTCAGAAATTAGAAGAATGTGTTTGTGGTATAATACAAAATACACATATCTGGTTGTTATTGCTCATTCCTGGCACAAGGCTTCAAAAACCCTTAGAATTTCCTAAGCGATAAGGAGAGTCTTTTTTATGCTAATAGGGCAACTCAGGTTGGGACCCTGATTAGCCTCAGGTTGGGGACCGGTCACCAGAAAGACCAAGTGTGTGATTAGAGCATTGGAACTTTGCACCAACTAAACCTCTGGGAAGCGGAGAATGACTAGAGATTTAGTCCAATCACATGGCCAATGATTTAATCAATCATGCCTGCAAAATACAATTCCACGAAAATCTCTGGACACTAGGGCTCACTGGAGACTCCTGGTTGGTAAACGCATTGATAGGGAGGAGGGTGACATGCCTGGATTCCAGGAGAATAGGGCATAGAACTGTATACTTCTCACCCTCCACCCTAACCTTGCCCTATGCCTCTCCCCATTTGTGTTTCTGATCTATACTCTTTACTCAAAAAACTATAATCATAAATATAGCACCTTCAGTGAGTTCCGAGTCATCGTAGCACATTACTGAACCTGAGGTGGGTATAAAAAGCCCTGGATTTTTAGCCAGCCAGGAAGAGGTGAGGGTGGTTTGGAGACACTCAAATTTGTGGCTGGCATCTGAAACTGAAGAAGTCTCGTGACAAACTTTGTTCTTAACTTGTGCAATGCTATGGATTGAACACTTGATTCTCCCCAAAATGTATATGTGGAAATCCTAAATCTAAGGTGATGATATGAGGAAGTTGGGCCTTTCGGAGGACAGAACCTTCATGATTAGGATGATAAAAAAACAGACCCCAGAGAGCGAGCTCACCTAGAGCCAAGACAAAGAGAAAGACAGAGATTCTTGAAGCCATTGTTTGAGAATATATGTCTGGAGGAGTCATACCTAAAGTTATATCCACCTCCTAGGCTTTTTGATCATGTGAGCCAATAAATTCATGTTTAGATTAAGACTGAATTCAATTTCCATCACTGACAAACCAAAATAACCCTGATTCACTTATATAACATTACTAAGAATAGGCCTGGTGCGGTGGCTCATGCCTGTAATCCCAGCACTTTGGGAGGCCGAGGTGGATGGATCACGAGGTCAAGAGTTTGAGACCAGCCTGACCAACAGGGTGAAACCCTGTCTCTACTAAAAATAGAAAAATTAGCTGGGTGTGGTGGTGCCTGCCTGTAATCCCAGATACTCAGGAGGCTGAAGCAGGAAAATCACTTGAACCCAGGAGGCGGAGGTTGCAGTGAGCTGAAATTGCACCACTGCACTCCAGCCAGGTGACAGAGCGAGACTTTGTCTCAAAAAAACAACAACAAAAAAATTACCAAGAATAATACCTAGATGTTACCAACAAATGAAACGGAAACTATCTTTATATTAAATGTATAACTGTGACATAGCATGCCTTAAGCCCAACGGCAAATAAATGAAAGCTTCAGTGTAATTGCTCATGAGAGTGGAAGTTGATTGGAGTAAATACTTTTCCTGGGACCTTGTCTTCATTTTTCACCTATCCTTTATTTTCCACTAGCCCTTCTAATAATTTACTTAAGGAGGTTGGGGAACATGCTGGACACAGGAAGCAGAAGACATGGGAAAAGTGAGCTGAGACCATACCTTCTCAGCCCAAACAGGTGCCATTATTTTCACACTAGTTATTTTTGGTGCATTTGTTTATTTAAGTTTAGTATCAAATTTAGGAACTGTGTTTAGGAATGGAAAATTCCCTCCTCCTTTCCATATATGCATTACATCCACATTTGTGCATCTTTTTTTTTTTCCTTTTCACTAAATATTAATTTAAGGCTTCTAAAAGAAGAGAGTCTTGAACAAACAACCATATGACTTCAGAGTCATCCATCTTTTTTTAATTTTTTTTATTTTATTATTATTATTTTTTGAGATGGGGTCTTGCTCTGTCACCAGGCTGGAGTGCAGAGGTGAGATCTCAGCTCACTGCAACCTCTGCCTCCCAGGTTCAAGCAATTCTCCTCCCTCAGCCTCCCAAGTAGCTGGGACTACAAAGCACGGGCCACCATGTCCAGCTAATTTTTGTATTTTTAGTAGAGACGGGGTTTCGCCATGTTGGCCAGGATGGTCTCGAACTCTTGACCTTGTGATCCACCCGCCTGAGCCTCCCAAAGTGCTGGGATTACAGGCGTGAGCCACCGTGCCCGGCCTCATTCATCTATTTTTAGGAAAGGTATTGGAGGCATCCCTACCGTAGGCTACAAAGCTCATACACTGTGGGATGATGTCACACAAAGGAGCACAAACTCTAACAAAGAATTCTGTTCGTTCTAGGGAGCAAGAAAAATGCAAAGCAAAGTCTCTATTGTTCTCCACTGTATATTTCATTTGTCCACACACTCATAGATATAAAACAGCTTTGAAGGACACATAAGGAGGCCACATTAGTGAACACTATATGTTTTTATAAAGAGATAATTAGTCATATTTCTTTTACCAAAAATGTGCCACCATGATGATTTAAATGCCATGCTGAGACCCCATAGTCAGTGATAGCATTGAAGAACATAGAAGACATCCTGGCTAACACGGTGAAACCCCGTCTCTACTAAAAATACAAAAAATTAGCCGGGCGTGGTGGCGGGCACCTGTAGTCCCAGCTACTTGGGAGGCTGAGGCAGGAGAATGGCATGAACCCTGGAGGCGGAGCTTGCAGTGACCTGAGATCTGGCCACTGCACTCCAGCCTGGCGACAGAGCGAGACTCTGTCTCTTCAGCACAAAGTAGAGTGATGTCAAATAAGTGCAACTTTCAGCAGTAAAAATTTAGATAAAAGTGGCAAAAGAAAGAACTGATAAATTACAGTGTGTGGAATCTAGACACTTGAATGTGTTCGAGGAAGTTGTAAAATTTTTTTTTCTAGGATATGGTTCATAATGAAAATACTGTGTACCATATGCTTGCCTTTGGGCAGGGAAAGGACTAGATACATATTTTTAAGCCATTTCCAGCTCTTAAGTCCCAGTCATTTCTAAAATGAAGAAAAAGAGCTGCTGTTGACTGAACCAGTGTGTTTTTCTCTGACTCATGCACATTATTGGCTCAAGGAGAAGAACAGACGTGGGTCATCAGGGTGCATCACCAACTTTTTGGCTGATTTAAACAAGCTAATCTTCTACACCCTGCACTTGCAGATGTGTGGTAATAGCTAACATTTAACACTTCAAAACAATGGGAGCATCGCTAGTGAAAACAATACAGATAAAAGTTTTTAACCTTTGTTCTCATCACTTAGAATGTAAAGCATGTCTCGTGAAAGTCAGCCCCAGACACAACTTTATCAAGTGCCATTTTGCAGTAAGTTTAAGAAAGCAATACATTGAATATTCTTTTACTTCTTCCCAATATGGCTGATTCTCTGGTGTTTGCATTCCTTGGCCATGAATTACTAACTCCTGTTGTTTTTTGTTTTCCAAGAAAGAATTAATCTGAAAGTATAATTTTTTTTTCCTGGAGATATTCTGCTCACTTTCTGGCTGTCTACAGATAAGCTGTGTATCTGAATTGATAAAAACCAGGTTGTCTAACTACTGATGAAATACTGATAGCACCATGAAAATTTTTGTATAAATCTCTATTAGGATTCCTAACAATGTGCAGGCCTTTGGCCACTTGCGTTCACTGAGGTTAGGCACGCAGCCTAACATTGCCTTGAAAAGCGTGGATGTATCCCAAAGCACAGCCAATGTCATACTAAAACACTTAAAGGAGTACAGACCCACAAATTTGAATGATTTATGGCCAGATTCAATCCTTTGAGACATTTGCATAATTCCTACTAGAAATTAGTAGAGGTTGCAAAAATACAAATTTGGGTAAAAGTTTTAACCTTGCCCAACTCAGGGATTCCAACATTGTTCTTTAATATCTGGTTGTGCAGAAAACTTAATCTAATGTTGCTTGATATCTAGACTATCTTCTGTTAGCAATTAGGGAAGTTGACAAAGATACCAGATCACGTTTGTTGAGCTAATATTGTGCTCGGCATTTCAGAAGAGGGTCTGGCTATTGCATTGTTCTGTTATTGTTAATGTTATCACTGCCACCGGTGTTGTTATTAATCATAGACTCATCATAAATTTATAAGGTGGATATTTGTATTTTAGTTTTATAAATGAAGAAAATGAGTGTTTGAGGGGTTAAGTCATTTTTCTGAAGTAATACAGCAATGTGGTTTCATCAGGATTTACACCCAAGACACTATACCCTCTACACGTCAGGCACTTTCACCTACACCAGGATTTACAAATGGCTCAACACAAGCACCACAGGACTGAATACAGAAGAGCAGAGTAGTGAACACCTGAGGACCTGCCCAAAATGTGGGGCCTCCAACCAGCTTAGGCCCAGGCCTGCACAGCCATGTAGATCTTATTTGTGCCCAGAGGTATAAGAAATAAAAATGTAGAGGGGTAAAAAATGACAGAGGTTGAAAATATAGGCCCTTAGATCAATCACCTCTCTTACTAACTACACTGACTGGTCCAAATAAACTTCTCCATCCTCAGTTCTGTCAGAAAGCAGCGGAAATAAGTCCTATTAAGTTATTCATCATATTCAGTAACATCTAGTCAGTTTTAATCTTTTGATATATCTCCTAATTATTATGTACTCAGTTTAGAATTTTAGAAAACACCCGTCTCTTACTTCCCTTGTTTTCATCCTTCCTTTTTTCTGAAAAATGTAAACTATGGTGCAAGAAAACACCACATCGTTCATCATAAATGAGAAAACTGGAGGTTTATTCAAAAGCACTAGGTTTACAAAACTGGGCCAAGAATTTATAAGGTGTAGACTTCCTCTGACACCTGACAGCTTGAATTCCTCTGACTATTTTGACACAGAAATATCAAGACGTTAGTTTTCTGTCCCTTCTATATAATACCTTGCTAAACCCACAACATGTAGAAACCTATCAATGTGATAAAGAATATGAAAAACAAATCCTGGGAAAATGATTAAATTCGGTGGAGACTTTATTCCAATAGTCAAATTCATCTTTCTTGGAAGAAGTAGAGGAATCTGCTAATATCGCCTTGGAAAATTTGAAAATGAAATATGTTTATCTCTTTTTACTTATGCAAATAATATCTCAACTTAGTTAAAACAATAGATTCAAAACATCCTGTAATTGAAAGGGCAGATTTTTTTTCAGTTACTTACCCCACCTGATTAAAAACAGAAAAATCATAATGTAAGTCATAAACAGAAGTGACATAAAACATTTTCCCCAAAAAACAATGAAAAATTATAAACAAATGCAAAAAGAAACACTAGAGAAATAAGAAGAAAAATGTAGGTCATGGAGAAAAAGAAGTTTTGACCAAAATAAAGTTTTAAGACACTAAAGAACCAATCCACAGCTTTGATTTTCCCTATGTAATGTAGTTACTAAGGGCATAGGCTCAGCCACTTGATAGCTGGGTCATCTTGGGTAAATTACTTCATCTCTCCTCATCTTGCTTCCCTCCTTTATATTGTAGCCATACCTACCTCAAATGTTATTATGAAGACTAAGGAATTTGATACTTGTATACTCTTAGAATCTGCATTGGTATATAAAAATATCTTACTGCATAACTGCCAAATAAATGTCACAATTTTATTAAACTTTAAATGAATTTGAAAGGAAGCCACATTTAGAAAGCTGCTTAATGTATTGAATGCCATATTTTCTACACTTTCCATGTAATATTGGGGGAGAGACGAGAAATGCTATAAATTTGTGCTCATCCTCTTTCAGCATTTTATTCGTTTTTTAAGTTCTTACATTTATTTTAAAGAATGCTGACATTAAACATGATACAGTAATGAGTAGCAAGGTTAACTGCATCCTACATCTCTTGGTGGGGAGGTTATATTATTTTCTATGACTGTAATTAATTAAATGTTCTTCCTATAGCAAATCAACCATTATGTTAGGAATGGCATTAGATTATTTGCTAAGGTATACGTGTGCAAATATTATACTAACATGGAAGAGATGGAAGATATACTCAAGTCCCCGCAGTTGGCGTCTACATATGGAAAAAGTCAGCCCTCCATATACTCAGGTTTCATATCCCATAAATACTGTATTTCCCATCCACACGTAGTTGAAAAAATATCCCTGAAGTTCAAACCCATGTTGTTTAAGCTTCAACTGTATTATCTAAATATCTATTTTTTTTTAAGTTTGAAGTTTGGCCTAGAGCAGTGGTTTTCAAACTTTAGCATGTATTAGAATCACCTAAGGTCTTTAAAAATGGGTTGCTGGTTCCAATGCCAGAATTCCTGATTCAGTAGATCTGGGATGTGTCTGAATATGTGCATTTCTAACGTGTTCTCAAGTGATGGTGATCTGGGAACCACACTTGGAGATCCTCTACTTGAGGCTTATATATTAGAGTCACTTGGGGGGATTTTTTAAAAATACCAATAGTTAGTAAATCAGAATCTTTGTGGGTGGATGGATCTGGGTATCTACATTAAAAAACAAACAAACAAACAAAAAGCCCTCCCTAGCTGAGTCTATGGTAGAGCCAGAATTGAGGATTCCTGGTCTAGAGAAATGGTTGTCAAGGACGGGTCCAGAATCAGATTCACTTGGAAGTTTTTCCAATGTCCTCCTTTCCCCATATCCAAGGTTGCATGATGCCCTAAGAAGAGGTGGAAATACAATTTTTAAATGTTTCTCACAATTTTGAGACTATTTTAGTTAAAATTACCTTATATTTATTAAAAATGAAGATCCCTTGCATACCTACGAAGTCTCAGATGCTTCACACTTTACACAACGCGCCTGTGTTTGAAAATCAGTGGTGTGGGGTTAAGAAGGAGCAGGTTCTAATGATTTCTTGCAGGTTAGGAGGAGCATTGAAACCTCACAATCAACATAATAACTGGTTAGTTCAGAGCTCCATAGCACCAGCCCCAGAGAGGTGAAAGAAGGATCCCTGCAATCAGGAAGTCAGGACAGAAAGGGGCAGATGGGCAGGGATAGCAAAGTGAGTGCTGAGTAGACTCTTCTCTCCTTAGGAGAACCAGTAACCACCCTGCTGGCTGCTCCTCTAATTTGCCCTGGCACAAGGACAGAATGTATTCTGCTGATACACATTTCTAAGGCACCAAGCAGCCTCTGCTGACAGCTGGCTTGGTTGCTGTGTCAATGCAGAAAAAGTGAGAGAGAAAAAGAATTTTGTAAGAAAATATTTTTCTTTACTTTCCCTTCTAAATGGAGTGAAAAGTCATGGTGGGGTGGGGAAAGATGGGATGCAAATGTGATTATGTAAGGTACTGAGAACAAGAAAGACTAATGCAAAATGTTTAGGAGACTGGGTATTAAGGAGAGAGCTGACTCTGTGGAGCTGTTTGTCTTACTAACAGCCATTCAAAATCTAGCACCATATTACTTGTATGTATTGTTATTCTATTAGCGATGGTTTCAAAATGCCTAGAACTATTTTCTGGGCATCTCCAAAAAGACAAAAGTGAATTAAGAACACTCACATCACCTTGGAAAGATAAAGACGAGTTATGTGTTGTCAGCCATAGTCTTTCTCTACACAGCTTGCCAGAGTTTTTTTTGTTTTGCTTTTTTGTTGTTTTGTTTTGTCTTGTCTTGTTTTCAGTTTTATTTCTAGAGCTGATGGTCTCCTGATGCCATCACACCAAAAGGGAACCCAGCTCTGTTAGCTGGCTTCTAGGTGAATCTCTTGGCTGATGTTGTTTTCCATCAGCCCACAGCTTGGTTGTGCATTGACAGTTTCATGCAATACTGGGTTCAGCAAAAGAAACAAAGGACAATTGGCTCTACTTGGTGAAACCTGCCAAAAGAATTTTATAACCCAGCATAGGTTTCTAATGAGATTCTCAAAAAAGTAAACAAATTCTTTTTTTTATTTTTATTTATTTTTATTTTTTATTTTTTTGTTATACTTTAGGTTTTAGGGTACATGTGCACAATGTGCAGGTTTGTTACATATGTATCCATGTGCCATGTTGATTTCCTGCACCCATTAACTCGTCATTTAGCATTAGGTATATCTCCTAATGCTGTCCCTCCCCCCTCCCCCCACCCCACAACAGTCCCCGGAGTGTGATGTTCCCCTTCCTGTGTCCATGAGTTCTCATTGTTCAATTCCCACCTATGAGTGAGAACATGCGGTGTTTGGTTTTTTGTCCTTGCGATAGTTTAAAAGTAAACAAATTCTAAGATATAAATATCAGTTCACTTATTAAAGTCCCATGCTTCTAAGCAGCATTTTTCCATGTGTGCTGTGGATGGTCACTCTAACTCCTTAACAGTCATTTAAAATGTTACAATGAAAAATACACAAAGTACTAAAAATGCATCTAAACATATCATAAAGTTGTAAAGTCAAATGATTCCCCTGTGAACTTCACTTGAAATGAGGAAATTGAAAGAGCTTGTTTTCTTTGCACTTTATCTGAAGTAACCAGAGGGTTTTATTTTTGTTAATTTATCAGATTTACTAAGATTGTTCTCATTTAAAGTAAAACTAATTCTAGGAAGATTGCATCTCCTTTGCTGTGCTATTCCTTGGCATTGTTGAAATAATAGCTACTATACCAAGATGGTACATCTTTTCAGTAGTCTCATCCATTGTTGCTATTCTGTAAAAAGTGTAGACAGTCTGGAAAGCACGAGCAGACTAGATTTTTATGCGGAGGGGTGAGAATAAAGAAAGAAAAGACAGTGGGAAGGCGCACTTCCCTTTGGGAGTGCAAGATTTAAGATAGCAGCAGTTCATGTCTGTGCCAGGAAAGGATAATTTACAAATTCAGAAGAGAAGCTGAGTTTTTACTCTATTTTGCAAAGAGAATTTTTCTTTCTTGAGAAAGGCCATAGATCCTGACAGCACATGTCAGAATGGGAAAATATTGCTCGAGTGAGCCGCCTACCATAAATATAATGAAGTGAAATTTGTATATTTTTGTTTAGACTCAAAAGCACCACCATTTACTGTTATAAACTCATTTTAATGAGATTAGACAATTTTAGTAATAAAAATTTACAAGTGGAGTAGCTAAATGGTAAAATGGCAAACATGATGAGAATAAATATATATAAAAGAAAAAGTCTTTCCAATTTTCCATGCAAAGTGTCCTTACAACAGATAGATATAGAAAAAGACCATTTATTTTTCTAGCACTATTCTTTCCTTATGATGAGACCAAACGTACATTTGCTACTTTCTCCTTTGCTGTTTTGGTCATTTACTACCATTTGAGCCATGAGATATGGTATTAAATAACACTCTTACTAAAAATAAAAAAAATCATATTGGTTAAAGTAATTATTGAAAATAGAAAAAAAAAGTGTGTGCTTTTAAAACCAACTGATATGAATTAGTATTTTACCTCTAAGATTTCTGAATTGTGAGTGAAATCAAAATATTGCTCTAGGGCAGCAGTCCTTAAAATGTATTCTGTGGACCCATAGAGGTCCTAGAGAACTTTTCAGGAGTTAGAAAGATCAACAGTGTTTTTATTATTATACTAGAGTGTTATTTACTTCTTTCACTGTGTTCACATTTGCACTGTCGGTGCAAAAGCAAAGGTGAGCAAAGCTACTTGTGCCTTAGCCCTACATAAGGCCATGGCACCCAACAACTTCTCTATACACTCTCGATCTAAAAAAAAAAAAAAAAAAGAAAGGTTTCAATTTAGAATTTCCTTCATGAAACAGTAAAAATTATCAATTTTATTAAATCTTGGTCCATTAGTCTACATCTTTTAAATATTCTATGTGATGTAATGTGGCACACATAAAGCATTTCTGTTGTATAACAAAGTACAATGGTTTTCTCAAGTAATAGGACATGTGCAATATTTTGAGTTGCAAACAGAAGCAGGGCTTTCTTTCAGGAACACGATTTTTACTTCAAAGAATGCAGATAAACTATCATTGTGCAGATTTGTCCATTTGGCTGATAATGTCTTCAAAATGAAAAAAGCCAATTACTTCAAGAAAAACAACTGACAGGCTTATTGCCAATAATAAAATGCAAGTTTTCAAGCAAAAATTAGAATTTTGGAAAACTGCTATTTGCCACTGTGAGTCTGATTACTTCTCAATACTTAAGGACTTTTTAAATGAGCTCAGTGGCTATTTTAATGAAAGCTGTGTTTAATAACATATAATAAAATATGTCAACATTCAGGAGGACTGCATTTAACTCAACAAATCAAGAGTTTCCAGATGGATAATATATCATGTTACAAAACCAAGGAGGGGTAAAAGTACAAGAGACCAGCAGATTGTAATACACAGAGTAGATAAAGTTCATTAATAAGCTTTCAGATCTCACATCTCAACTGAACTTTAAGAAATGATCACTTGAATTTTTGTATAATATCAAAAGAGACTACTCACAACTACCTGAAAATGTTACTAAAAGATTCTTCTGTCTTCAAATTAGATATAAGTGTGAGGCTGGAGTCTTCATTTCCTTCAACCAAAACAACATGTTACAAAAGATTGGATGCAGAGCAGCTGTAAGGGAATCAGCTGTCTCCTATTAAAGCCAGACGTTAAAGAGATCTGCAAGAAGCAGAAATAACACAGTTTTCATAAAAGTGTGTAATTTACGATATGTGTTAGTTTTAAATAAACTAAAATATTGTTTAAATTCTCAAGTTTGACTTCCAACTCAATAAATATGTATAGATATAACCCACATAGACAAACACTTTTGGGATCCTCCATAATTTTTAGGAGTATAAAGTGTTCCTGAAACAAAAATGTTTGGGAACTATTGCCCTAGTCTAGGGTTATTTTTACGGTCATACTGTGGACAAATATTGATTGTGGCACACATAAAGACAGCTTTGTAAGTGTGAGTAGTGAGAAAACATTTTAAAATATCGATCTTCCAGAGAAGCTTAGAAAATTTGCACACTCTATGAATGGTTCCAATAACCTGCAGATTGTCTCATATTAGACTTCCTCCCGAGCTGATCTCCAGTCATATATTATAAGAGTGCATACTGCTATCACTGCTTGACAAATTGGTGTAAAAATTAAGGAAACATAACTTTTCCTTGTAGCATCTTACGAATAACAAGTTGTCCTTGACAGTAATAAAGAAATAGTGCAGGGAATTCACTATTTCAAGGGAGTCATAGAGTAAAAGCCAATGTAACGAGTTTGGTGACAACAACACTGAGACAAGAGAAAGAACAGAAACCGCTTTAAAAATTTTGCAAAATCTACTGATCGTAGTGATCCTTCTCTTTTTTGTTGACATACTTAAGAATAAATTTTAGAATAAAAAAAATTCTGGAAGATACCTGGGGTGACTTAAATGTTCTAGATACAAAGCTGGTCGCCCATGGCAGTTGGATGATTTGTTCATTTCTACTTTTCATTTGAATGTGACTTAGAGATAAGGAAAGAAGAAAGAGTGAATTCATGTTGATATCAGTAGTGCATGTACCACTCAGAAAATTGAAGTCGGCCAGTTATATTAACAGAGGGGATTTGACAGAAAGGATTGTAAGGTACTAGGGAAGTAGAAACTGCAGGAGACAGATACCACTCCCTAAATCTGAGGAAACAAGAGGAGGTTAGTAAAACTCAGAAGCTTGGAAAAGGGGCCTTGCAGAACTGAGACCAAGGCCTCTGAAGAGGGGCTGTTGTCTGTCTGGTATTGGTGTCTTAGACACCTGAAGAGAGGGGCCACCACAGAGCTAGGACCCACACTTCCCTGCAGGAGCCACTGCCCAACTGGATCAGATGCCTCAGGAGCAAAGAAGTCAGTTGACTTCTAAGGAGAAGAGTTATTTCTGGGGAAATTATAGAATCCTTATGTGTTAGTGCTCATATTGCCTTGGAATTGAGAATACTACCAGTGCAAGTAAAAATGGAAAAAAAATAAATAGAATATCCTGCATAGGACTACACATATGCTAGACTCCAAATAAAGCTGATGAGAGAAAATAAATGATAGAAAAATAAGCAAAATTCAATTGCCATAAACTTAAAAATGATTGTAGTGCAATCAACATAATTTCAAATAATTAAAATGAGAAAGAAAATCACCTGAAGAGATGTTTTACAAATATGAACTACAGAGGAGGACATGAAAGCAAGGAGTGCCTGCTGGGCAGGTGGGCACACAGGCTCTCCCTGTGCTCTGCCTCAGCAGAGCCCAGCAGTCTCCTAGACCTGAAGCCTCAGCCCCCAACGCTGACTACCAGGGTTGGAGAAAGAAGATCAAGGGGGTGTTGGGCCACGTTGCGGCCATCCCAGGCCCACCCGGCGCACCATCCTGAGCGTATCCCAAATTGGTGACAAATCCTCAGCCTCTTGGATCCAGCCCCACTTATGTACATGACAGAGTGGCATAAGGCAGGTAGCCGGCCAGGCGCAGTGGCTCAAGCCTGTAATCCAAGCACTTTGGGAGGCTGAGGCGGGTGGATCACAAGGTTAGGAGTTCAAGACCAGCCTGGCCAATACAGTGAAACCCCGTCTCTACTAAAAATATGAAAATTAGCCGGGTGTGGTGGTGCATGCCTGTAGTCCCAGCTACTCAGGAAGCTGAGGCAGAAGAATCACTTGAACCCGGGAGGCAGAGGTTGCAGTGAGCCGAGATCGCGCCACTGCACTCCAGCCTGGTGACAGAGTGAGACTCCAACTCAAAAAAATAAAAAATAAAATAAAATAAAGGCAGGTAGCCATCAGAAGGATCCTCAGCCTAGGGGATCCAGTCTGGCCTCAGCCACTGCTCCATCCCTTGACCTCAGGGCACCTTCCTTCTTTAGGCCTCAGTCTCCCACAGTAAAACGATGGGGATGCTGGCTTGGATGAGGACTCTGTGATGCGTCCTTGCTTGTCCTACCATGCACAGAACAATGACACATACAAGAGACCTCAGTAAACTGTGACTGAATGAGTGACTAAGCTGAGATGCCAAGAGGGCCTCCCTTGTTAAGATTAAAGTCCGGAAGCTCCCACATTAGCTCGGCAAAGGTGACAGGCAGGAAGAGGGAAATGACCGAAGATTTCACATTCCTGTCGGGCTCCCTCACCTGCCTGTCCCCTGCCATGGCCCACTGGTATTGTGGCCCTGGTGTGGACTCAGACCAACCAAGATCTCGCTTAGGGTCCCTGAGGTAGGCTAAGAGGAAGCACACACGGGGTTCTGCACCCACTGGGCAGAGCACAGGCTGTGACCAGGCTGCCTCGAGCGTCCTCCAGCCCACAGCTCAACAGGCTGCCCAATTCCACAGGCACCCTGCTAGGGCCCACAGGCCTTAGTTCCCAGCTGGCTGCCCCTTGGTACTGCCACACCATCATCTGCCACTCAGGAGTCCAGTCACCACCACCCCAGGACATCTCCAAACTACAGCTCCCCAGGGTCCCTCCAGGTCCCCCTTCAATCAGTCATGCTCCCCTCAAAACCATGGCCTCTCCTGGGAGCCCCTGCCCAACCTGCCCAAGGGCCAGGCCCTGGTTCCTCCAGCCCCCCTCACACTGCAGGTATCGTAGCATCCTCAGGATCGGGAACACACACTCAGCTGGTGGGACCAGAGGTGGCCTTTGCCCCGTGTTGCCCCTCTCTCAGGACAGAGGTTTGCAAATCAGTGGAGCCCCTGAAGCCCCCTTCCATACAAATGCTCAAGGCACCTGGTTTGTAAAACCCACAGGCAGAACTACTCCAGGTGAAGCAAGGAAGGGTCTGAGTGCAGCGCCCGGCCACCCCCACCCCCCAACAGGCTGACAGCCACAGGGCACTCAGCACAGCCAGAGCATCTGAGAACCACAGTCTGGGGGCCCTGCCTGACTTCTTTACTGCCTTACTTTCGCTTCCTTCCTTCCTTCGTTTTTAAAAAATGTTTTAACTTTTATTTTATTTTTTTTGAGACAGGGTTTCACTCCTCTTCCAAAGGCTGGAGTGCAATGGCATGATCTCGGCTCACTGCAACCTCTGCCTGCTGGGCAAGAAATTCTCCTGCCTCAGCCTCCCAAGCAGCTGAGACCCCAGGTACATGCCCCCACACCCAGCTAACTTTTTTTGTATTTTTTTCTGTAGAGACGGGGTTTCACCATGTTGCCCAGGCTGGTGTCAAACTCCTGAGGTAGAGTGATCCACCTACCTCAGCCTTCCAAAGTGCTAGGATTACAGGTGTGAGCCACTGAGCCCCTTCATTTATTTTATTCTTGAGACAGAGTCTCACTCTGTCACTCAGGCTAGAGTACAGTGGTGTGATCATAGCTCATTGCTGCCTTGACCTCCCAGGCTCAAACAATCCTCCCACCTCAGCCTCCTGAGTATCTGGGACTACAGGTGTACAGCTAATTTTTTTGTTTGTTTTTTTAGAGGCGGGGCTCACTTACATTGCCCAGGCTGGTCTCGAACTCCTGGGCTCCCGTCTGAGCCCCAACTCTCCCCTGCAGGTTTGCAATTTCAAGCAAGCTCTGTCCGTGCTGCAGCTGCCAGAAGACACCCTTTCCTGGGACTTAAGGAGGGGTTTCCTCCTGTCCTAGGGGACACCTCCTTGGACTCCAGTGGAGCAGCCTGTCAAAGCTGAGGCATCTTCCATATGGAGTGATGGTCACACAGTACCCACGGGTTCCTGGGGACTGAGTGTTCAGCTTGGAGGCCCTTAGCAGTTTCTATGGAGAAAAGCACAGTTCCAGTCCCTATAGCAGTTTCCAGGCTGCCAAGCTGGGGAAGGCTGGCCAGAGAGCCAGAGGCTGCCAATCAAGCCACAAAAGCTGCAGTCAGCCATCCCTTCCAGAATGCCAAGAGTCCTGACAAATCCTTCTCCTTGGGCCTCTCGCAGTGACCCCCGGGTCCCTCTGTCCTATGAGACCAATCCTGTCCCAGGCTCAGGCACATTTACAATTACCAGGATAGCAGCTGCGCTCCACCTCCCAAACCCAAAGCTAAGATCCCTTCACCCTGCCCCTCAGCCAGCCTCTGAGAAGGCAGGTGAGCCTGCCAAGTCCTCCCCCGAGAACTCCTGGCAGCAGGGCTCCTGTCCTCCCTCACCCCTCCCGAAACAGAAAGCTGATGGCTGCTGTCATTCCATTTGAAGAACCTTCACAGCAGTCCCAGATCCAGAGAGAAGAGGAAGAGTGTACGCACCGGCACACACACACAGTTAAAGGCAGCTAGCTGTGGGAGCTAGGACAGTCAGAAGCACCGGGTTTCATTGGTAATCTCCTCTCTGTCCCCAGGGCGGTGGAGATGGCAGCAGGGATGGGAGGGAGCCTTATACTTTCTCCTGGCTCTCTCCTGGGCTGAGAGAGGCACACAGCCGCCTCTGTCTACTGGCAGGCTGTGGCCAGCACAAAGAGCTAGCCCCTTCCTCATCTCTCCCCTGGCTTTGTTCCCCAAGATGCAAGGTCAGGCGACACACAGGGACAGAGGAAACACCCCAACTCTATCGCCAAAACAAGCCCAGGACTCTGGGCCATGCCTCCTCAGTGGGCAGCCCGGCCTCCCTCCCTCTACTGGTGACCACGCCCACATAAGCATGCCTCACAGATGTCTCTGGGAGAAGCCCCTTGCTCTCCCACAAATCCCTGGCTTCCGTGTCCCAACCCCCACTGCAGGAGAGTTGAGTCCAGAGCAGAGCTGAGGGGCTACCACGGGAAGGGGAGAAAAGAGGAAGGGCTTTCATCAAACAGGTAACCTCAAAACCAGGCAACTTGTGAAGCTGTCAGGGGCTGAGAAATCTGGACAAAGGTGTCTAAAAATGAACCCCTGGGCTGGGCGCGGTGGCTCACACCTGTAATCCCAGCACTTCGGGAGGCTGAGGCGGGTGGATCACGAGGTCAAGAGATCGAGACCATCCTGGCCAACACGGTGAAACCCAGTCTCTACTAAAAAAAATACAAAAAAATTAGCTGGGCGTGGTGGCACACTCCCGTAGTCCCAGCTACTCAGGAGGGTGAGGCAGGAGAATCACTTGAACCTGGGAGGTGGAGGTTGCAGTGAGCCAAGATCGCGCCACTGCACTCCAGCCTGGTGACAGAGCAAGACTCAGTCTCAAAAAACAACAAAAACAAAAAACAAACAAACAAAGGAAAACCCCGAAGCCAGGAAAAGCCTCTGGTGGCTGAGTCGCTCGCCACCACACCACAGGACACATGCCCTGTTCAAAGGCCTGGAACCCAAGAAGTCTCCTCCAGGGAGTTGTCTCTCCAGATGGGCCCTTAAAGTTGAGGATGGCACAGATGGGAAGGGAGACACCTTCCTGGAGTGAAATGGGGAGGGCTCCCCAGAGGTGGCATGCTAAGCAGGCCTCGGGCACTGATACCTTCTTTCCTGCCATCACCGCCAGTGACATGCCCCCCACCTCCAGTCCAACTGCAGCCGGCCAAGCACATCCTGCTCAGCACCCATTCCTGCCACCACCCTCCAGCTCATCAAGGAAACTCCCTCTATCCTGCCTGCGCCCTGCCCTCTCCGCGTGACAGCCCTCCCCTTTCCAGGTCTGCTCACTCCCAATGCTTCAATCCTGTCCTTGACCACCAAGGCCACAGCTGGTGACCCAGGGCCTCATGGATTCACTCCTCAGCCTTGACCGAAGAATCCAGGAGCCGTCTGAGCTTCCATTTCCATCCCCACCGCCCTGTCCCTTTTCCCAACTTGCTCTGGTGAACGAAGTTGCAAGGATCCTCCAAGTGTGCCAAGCTCCCACTCTCACAGACTCTCCTGTCCTGTTCCCTGCCCCAGCCACACGGACCACACCCTCTGCCCAGCCCTTGCTGCCCCAGGCTGTCCATGGCCTACCTGGCCCCACAGAGGCAGGGAGCACAGGGCAGCCTCCCTGGTCAAATACCGCCAGCAGGCTGATGTCCCCAAACATATCCACCAGCCCAGTCCTTTCTGAACTCCAGACCACACATACCATTGCCCACTCCACACGCCTAACTTGGATGTCTCTCAGGCAGCTCCCCTGACATAGCCCAAGAACCTGGCTTCCCCCAAAAACCAGGGCCTCCCTCAGTTCCCCACACATCAGTGAAAAGCATCACTACATGCTTGCCCACGTGCCCAGGCCAGACAGAAGCAGAGCCCGCTGTGACTCCCTCACTACCTGTCCCCACAACAGCCAATCCACTCGAAGTCCGTGAGTTCTATTCCAAAAGTGCCTGTAAATCTCCGTCCTTGTCTGCATCTCTACAGCCGCTGGGCCTGCCCAAGCCACCGCCACT
>NW_026652892.1:0-20754 GCF_009828535.3 Hylobates moloch
AAAAAAATTTTTAGTAATTGACATAAGTACATTTATTGAGTCAATTTGTTCAGGTAAGTACTAGGGAAGCTTCATAAGTTTTGAGGATGTTTTTATATATAAATATATCAAACAAACATGACAGTGCTTGCTGTATAACAGATGCTCCGTAATGCAGAAATATTTGTGCTAAAATTAGTTTGTAACTTTGATTCAGAAATAAAAAATACCATTGGGCTAGGTGCGGTGGCTCACGCCTATAATCCCAGCACTTTGGAAGTTCAAGGCGGGCAGATCACAAGATCAGGAGATCGAGACCATCCTGGCTAATATGGTGAATCCCCATCTCCACTAAAAATACAAAAAATTACCCAGGTGTGGTAGTGGATGCCTGTAGTCCCAGCTACTCAGGATGCTGAGGCAGGAGAATGGCGTGAATCCAGGAGGCAGAGCTTGCAGTGAGCCCAGATGGCACCATTGCACTCCAGACAGCAAGACTCCGGCTCAAAGAAAAAAAAAAAAATTGGCTGGGCATGGTGGCTCATGCCTGTAATCCCAACACTTTGGGAGGCCGAGGTGGGTAAATCGCCTGAGGTCACGAGTTCAAGACCAGCCTGGCTAACATGGTGAAACCCCAGCTCTACAAAAATACAAAAATTAGCCAGGCATGATTGCGGGTGCCTGTAACTCCAGCTACTTGGAAGGCTGAGACATGAGAATTGCTTGTATGCAGGAGGCAGGGGTTGCAGTGAGCCGAGATCACGCCATTGCACTCCATCCTGGGCGACAGTGAGACTTTTCTCTCAAAAAAAAAAAAAAATGCAAACAAAATAAAATATCAATGCTGAAGATATAACATTGATTTTTTTCATGTGGAGAGGACACTTTTTTTCAGGCTGTAAAGTTGAATCTTGCTAAATTTAAAGAGAAATTCTGCTTCTTTCATTTCCTAATTATCTTGATTTTTTTTCACTTTTTATGTGTATTCTAACTATATATGCATCACAGCCCCTTTTCTTCTTGCTCTGTTATGGCTACAGGTTTCTCACTTATCTCCATTCCATGTCATTTCACATGGTACTTTGTAGGTTCTGATGAGAAATTTGGTACTTTTTAATGCATTGAAAAATTGGTTTTAACTAGAGAGTTTGCTTTATCAATATAACTTTCAGATTAATTAAAAGACATACACTTTCCACAAGAATGTATCAGTTAACATAGAATATATCATATATCAGTGATAAGAATATTCAGTTAGCATGGTTTTGTTTGTAAAAGAAAAACCTTATTAGATTCTCACAAAGAGTGAAAAATATAGTGTGCTAAAATATATATCTTAGAAATTTCATTTTTAAGCAAGTTGATTGCAAGTGAACAATTTCAAATTTAATTTTTATAATATACTTATAGCATAACTTATGTTTCTATACAGTATCTTCAACTTTTAAGTGTGAATGTTAAATTTGGCAAAATAATAAAATGATCTCTGGATTTGAAATTTGATGTAATTTTTCTTCATGTTGATATTACAATTTGGAGGAATTTCTCACTTTTTTTCCTAGTCTACAGTTTTTACTCTTTGTCACCTAACTGTAGTCAACTCCCTGGTCATTTTCTCTGGAAAACTTTTGGAGAACATGGCTGCTTTTGGATTAAAATATTTCCCATTATTTTGCATAAAAAACGAGTTTACCGTGTTCACAGAGTGGCTAGTCATGGGACCATAAGCAACAGCTGCACCTTTTAGTGTTTTTCATACTATTACCATGAACAACAGAAATTCCAGGTACCCCATGCTTGAAGTAAAAGCCCTAATGTACATTGGCTCTTCCCATACACTGTGCTGGGTCCAGAAAATGCTGTTAAATATTAAGAGTTTCTAAGCTGGGCATGGTGACTCACACCTGTAATCCCAGCACTTTGGAAGGCTGAAGTGGGTGGATCACCTGAGGTCAGGAGTTCGAGACCTGCGTGGCCAACATGGTAAAACCCTATCTTTACCAAAAATAGAAAAATTAACTGGGTATGGTGGTGGGCACCTGTAGTCCCAGCTACTTGGGAGGCTGAGGCAGAAGAATCTCTTGAATCCGGGAGGTGGAGGTTGCATTGAGCCAAGATCGTGCCATTGTACTCCACTCTGTCTCTAAATAAATAAATTAAATAAATATCAGAGTTCCTATGGTCATGGCTGACAAACTAAATGACAAAAACTATTTTTGATACTATTCAGCTGTTAATGACAAAGACACAGTATTTGAAACATTGTTATTTATATATATATAATTTTTAGGCAAGAGTCTTGCTCTGTCACCCAGGCTGAAGTGTAGTGGCATAGTCTCAGCTCACTAAAACTTCCACATTTCAGGATCAAGCAATTCTCATGCCTCAACCTCTCAAGTAGCTGGGATTACAGGTTGGTGGCACCATGCCCAGCTACTTTTTCTATTTTTCATAGAGATAGGGTTTCTTCATGTTGGCCAGGCTGGTCTTGAACTCTTGACCTCAAGTGATCCACCTTGGCCTCCCAAATTGCTGGAATTATAGGTGTGAGCCACTGCACCCATTTAATTATATATATATATATATATACATATTTATTATTATTATTTTTTTTTCCCAGATGATTTCAATCTGTCCCCCAGGCTGGAGTGCAGTGCAGCCTCCACCTCCTAGGTTTAAGTGATTCTCCTGCCTCAGTCTTCTGAGTAGCTGGGACTACAAGCATGCACCACCACTCCTTGCTAATTTTTGTATTTTTGGTAGAGACACAGTTTCACCCTGTTAGCCAGGCTGCTCTTGAACTCCTGACCTCAAGTGATCTGCCCACTTTGGCCTCTCAAAGCACTGGGATTACAGGCATGAGTCACCATGCCAAGCTAAAAATATATTTTTCAAGTTGACAGATAAAATGTGTATTCTACAATACAATATTTTTAAGTACATATACATCATCACATGCTTAATTCTAGGTAATTAATGCTTTACCTCACATAGTTAACATTTTTGTCGTGAGATCACATAGCACTGTCTTAACATTTTTCAAAAATAGAAATACATTCTAATGAACTATAGTCACTGCTGTACAATAAATCTTCTGGACTGATTCCTCCTATTCAAGTATAATTATATATTCTTTTCTTTCCAACTCCCCATTGCTTCTAAATACGTTGGCATCTGGTATTCACCATTTTATTCTCTACAGCAATGAGATTGTTTTTTAGAATTCTTGTGTAAGTGAGGCCGGGCATGGTGGCTCACGCTTGTTATCCAAGCATACTGGGAAGCCGAGGCAGGTGAATCACTTGAAGACAGGAGTTCAACACCAGCCTGGCCAATATGGTGAAACCCTGTCTCTACTAAAAATACAAAAAAATTAGCCAGGCATGGTGGTGGGCGCCTATAATCCCAGCTACTTGGGAGGCTAAGGCAGGAGAATTGCTTGAACCCAGGGGGTGGAGGTTGCAATGAGCCAAGATCACAACATTGAAATCCAGCCTGGGAAACAAGAGCAAAACTCTGTCTTAAAAAAAAAAAGAATGTATAAGCGATTTTTTTTTTTTTTTTTTTTTTAGATGGAGTCTCGCTCTGTTGCCGGGCTGGAGTGCAGTGGCATGATCTCGGCTTACTGCAACCTCCGACACCCTAGTTCAAGTGATTCTCCTGCCTCAGCCTCCCAAGTAGCTGGGATTACAGGCATGCGCCACCATGCCCAGCTAATTTTTGTATATTTAATAGATACAGGGTTTCGCCATGTCCTTAGCCTTGGCCTCAGCCTTTCAAAGTGCTGGGATTACAGGCATGAGCCACTGTGCCCGGTCTTGAGGTTCTTACATATTTTTGGTATTAAGCTCTTGTCGTGTATGATTTGCAAATACTTTGTCCATTTTCTAGTTGTTTCATTCTGTTTTATCAGATTCTGTGCAGCAGCTTTTTAATTAAAAGTAATCTTAGTAATCCATTTTTCCTTTAGTTATCTGGGGTTTTGATGTTAAATTAAAAAATTCACTGCCCAGATCAATGTTATTATGCTTTCACTCTATATTTTTTGTACTAATTTTAGAGTTTCAGGCCTTATATTTAAGAACGTAATTTATTTTGAGTTGATTTTTATATATGGTGTGAGATTAGGGTCTCATTGCTCTGTATGTGGGTGTAAAGTTTCCTTAACCATTTATTGAAAATACTGTTCTTTCCTAAGAAATTGTCACCTTTACATTTGTGTAAAATGTATTTCATTTCTTCCTTTAAAGTTCTTTAGATTATAATGTACAGCTCTTTCAACTTTTTGGTTAAATGTATTTCAAAGTATAGTTACTAGAGTTTTTGTAAATGGGATTGTTTTTAAATTTCATTTTTATATATTTATTACTGTATAGAAATGCTACTGAATTTTAGATATTGCTTTTGTATTCCATGAGTTTAATGAATTTGTTTATTATAATAGCTTTTAGTAAAGTCTTAGGCTTTTCTATACTGAAGATTATGTATAGAAATAAAAGATTATTAAATAGGGATAATTTAACTTACTTTTTCCAATTTAGATGCCTTTGGTTTTATTCTCTTCTCTGTTATATTTAGTAAGACTTCAAAAAGTGCACATTCTTGCCTTGTTCTAACTCTTAGAATAAAATCTTAAAATTTTTGTTTATTTAGTATGTTGTTAGCTGTGCATTTTTTTTGTTACATATAGCATTTATCAGCTTGAGGTGCAATACTGCTATACCTAATTTTTTCAGAGATGTATTATGAGGGAGTGTTGAATTTTGTCAAACTTTTATTCTGCATCTATTAGTAGAGTTGTGGAATCACAACTAATTCTACATAAATACCAAACATCCTCAGAGACTTGTACGAACATCTCTATGCATTCAAACTACAAAATTTAGAGAAAATAGACGAACTGAATACATACAACTTCCAAGTTTGAATCAGGAATAAACAGAAGTCTTGAGAGCAAAAATGTATAACATGTATAATGAATTAGTAATAAAAAAACCCTACCAACCACAAAAAGCCCTGGATCGGATGAATCCGCAGAAAATTTTACCACGTATGCAAAGATGAGCTGGTCCTAATCATACTGATTGTATTCCAAAAAAAATGGTCGTATTCCACCCTAACTTACTACATAAAGTTAGTATCATGTTGCTCTCAAAATCTAGTGAAGATAGAACAACAAAAACAAATACAGGCTTATATTCCTGGTGAACATAGAAACAAAAATCCTCCATGAAATACTAGGAAGCTGAGTTCATAAGTGGTATTCCACCCTAACTTATTACATAAAATTAGTATTAAGTTGCTGTCAAAATCTAGTGAAGACAGAACAACAAAAACAACTACAGGCCTATATTCCTGGTGAACATAGAAACAAAAATCCTCCATGAAATACTAGGAAGCTGAGTTCATAAGGAAATAAAGTTACTTTGCCACAGTCATATGAGCTTTATTCTACGAATGCAAGAATGTTTCATCATGTGCAAGTCAATAAGTGTAATTCACCATGTGAAGGTAATTTTGAGCGAAAATTATATATCACAATATATGCAGAAATAGCATTCAAGAAAATTAAATATTGACTCATGAACATATTCGCGAAAAAACAGGCATTCAAGAAACATACATCAAAATAGTCAGAGGCATCTATGACAAATCCTCAGCTAACATCATACTGAACAGGAAAAAGTTGGATGCATTCTCTCTAAAAAATAAAAATAATACAAGAATATTCACTCCAAACAGTCCTATGCATGATTCTGGAATTCCTAGCAAGAGCAATCCAAAAACGAAAGAAAAGGAATCCAAATTTTCCGCACTGATTACATAATTCTTTTTCTAGAACCTTTAAAGATTAGACCAGAAGACCCCTCTGCCTAAAAAAAGACTAAAGCAAAGTCTTAGGATACAAAATTAATATACCAAAATGAGTAGCATTTCTGTACACCAGTAACATTCAAGCTGAGAAAAAAAAATCAAGAACATAGTTCTATTTACAGTAGCCACAAAGAAAAAACAATATACATAGAAATGCATTAAATCAAGGAAGTAAAATATCTCTACAAGGAGAACGTAAAACACTGCTGAAAAAAACAGAGACAAAGCAAATAAATGGAAAAGCATTTCATGCTCATGAATTTGAAGAATCAACACTTAAAATGTTCGTGCTGCATAAAGCAAACTACAGATTAAGTGCTATTTCTATCAAACTATTAATGACTTTTTAAAAGTATAATTAAGAAAAGAAGGCTGCATGCAGTTGCTCATGCCTGTAATCCCAGCACTTTGGGAGGCTGAGGTGGGTGGATCACTTAAGGTAGGAGGAGTTCGAGACCAGCCTGGCCAACATGGTGAAACCCTATCTCTAAGAGTTTAAAAAAAAAAAAAGCCAGATGTGGTGGTGCATGCCTGTAATCCTAGCTACTTGGGAGGCTGATGGGAGGATTACTTGAGCCCAGGAGATGGAGGTTGCAATGAGCCGAGAATGCCACTGCACACTCCAGACTGGATTACAGAGTGAGACTCCTAAAAAACAAAAATTAAAATATATATGGAAGAATAAAAGAATTCAAATAGTCAAGCAACTTTAGATAAAAAGGACAACCCTGGAGGCCTTCCATTTCTTATCTTTAAACTGTACTATAAGCTACAGTAATCAGTATAACATGGTTCTGGTACAAAAATATAGAGCAATGGGAAAGATGAGAGAGCCCTGAAATAAATCTACACTACTCCAACTTTTTATTGAACAAGTCTACAGAAATAAAGAAAAAATAACTTCCTATGCAATAAATGGTAGTGGGAAAACTGGCTAGTCATATGCAGAAGAAAATTGAATCCCTTCCTCATATCATAAGAAATATAACAAGATAGATTAATAACTGTGAGTCTTCAAGCTACAAAAATCCTAGAAGAACATCTAGAAAGTACATTTCTAGACACTGGCCTCTAGAAGTAATTTATGACTAACACCTTAAAAGTGAATGCAACAAAAATAAAAAATTTAAAATGGCACCTAAGTAAACTGGAGTTTTGCACAGTAAAAAGCTATCAACAAAGTAAACAGAGCCTACAGTGTGGAATAAATTATTTGTATACTGCATACCGCAATGGATTAATACATGGAATCTATAAGAAATTTAATAAGAAAGTAGACAAGTGATATAAATACTTCTCAAAGGAATACATAAAAGCTGCCAATAAACATGCAGAAAATTGCACAAGATAATCTAATCAGAGAGATGGAAAGTTTTGGAGAGAAGAAAATCTTTATAAACTGTTGGTGAAAATGCAAATTCAGCTCCTGTGAAACAGTTTCTAGATTTTTCAAATAACTAAAAATAGAATTGCCATTTGACCCATTAACCCCTTTTTTGGATATCTACCCAAAGGAAAATAAAGTATTTTACTAAAATGACACCTGTACTTACATGTTTATTGCAGCAGTATTTACAGTGGCAAAAACCTTGAAAAACTATAGGGTATGATGTACGCTATGTGGGCAATGGAATTATTAAATATGCAAGCCTCAACATCCTGATGTATACAGGTTACAAATCTGCACATGTACCACCTGAATCTAAGATAAAAATAAATGTTTTGTGGTATAATGGCATGTTACATTTCTCCAGTTCTGAATTAGTAGTTGGAATTAGGGGTGAGAGAATTATTTGCCCCTTAGGGCATAGGGGTAAATGTTTTTATAGCAGGTCTCCCCACACTCTGTAAGCTAGCCTTTCTGAAAGCTCTTGGCCTATAGCTCAAGAAGTGTTTTATTCTCAAGTATGCAGGTAAAATGAAAGAGTCTACATCTTTATTTTGGATGTATCAACTGTACATTAGACTATAGAGTTAATTTGTTAGTCCACTCTTGGGGGAAAAATGGTAAGTGATTTAATCACATTAAAAAAATTTAGAAAATGTGAGGTTGTGAAAATCATGGTTAATTCCTTAATTAGGAAAAGAAAACATTTTTTTAAAAAAATGCATAAAAGTCTAATGTCCATAGCCTAAGAATAATGAAACAGAGACTGTAGTTTATTTAAGACCACACTGCTGCAAGTGCTTACTCCATCACAAGAAATAGAAATAATGGGTCAGAAGGTGTTTTCAGAGTACTTTTCTTAATCTATTGCAGTGTTTAAATTTTTGTCTTTATTATCTCCTATATAAGTCTGTACTTAAAAGGCCATGAATTTTATGTTAATATGCTCACACAAATATTTTCCCTAGAAAAGTACTAGTGTGTTTGCAATCAATGTGTAGCATTTCTGGCCTTCCTTGTGCAGCTGTGTTTGTGTGAAATAAGAAGACAAGAAATAAAGCAGAGTTAACCATGAAATTTCTAGTTTCTACAACCACACCATCTGAAATGTGTTATGCCAACAATAAATAATGACAGTATTTCAACATATGGAAACAAATTGATACTTTATATATTTAGTTTTTTATAGTTTATAAAAATTTGTAGTTTCTGAATTATTATAAATTAAACAACTTGAACATGAAGATACCTAAAAGTTGTATCTAAATGATAGTATTAAAATTGTAATAGCTTATGATTGTGAGTCACAATTGCCCTATTGGGTTTACTGGAAAGTAGTTACTTATCTTCTAATTGTAGATAGAGAATAGGTTTTTATAATCCTAAGGATACAGATTTTTTTTTTTTGAGACAAAGTTTCAGTCTTGTTACCCAGGCTGGAGTGCAATGGCACAATCTTGGCTCACTGCAACCTCCACCTCCCAGGTTCAAGCGATTCTCCTACCTCAGCTTCCCAAGCAGCTAGGATTACAGGCATGTGCCACCACACCCAGATAATTTTTATATTTTTAGTAGAGACAGGGTTTCACCATGTTGGCCAGGCTGGTCTCAAACTCCTGACCTCAGGTGATCTGCCTACCTTGGCCTCCCACAGTGCTGGGAAGACAGGTGTGAGCCACCATGCCCAGCCCAGATCTTTTAAAATTAGTACTGCTTAGATTTGTACAAAATTCATAGGCTTGCAGTAGCAGAAATTTTAATATTTTTTTCTAATAGAATAGAAAAAGTGGCTGGGCGTGGTGGCTCACACCTGTAATTCCAACACTTTGGGAGGCCGAGACAGGTGGATCCCATGAGGTCAGGAGTTTGAGACCAGCCTGACTAACATAGTGAAACCCTGTCTCTACTAACAATACAAAAATTAGCTGGATGTAGTGGCGGGTGCCTGTAATCCCAGCTACTCAGGAGGCTGAGGCAGGAGAATCGCTGGAACCCAGGAGTCGGAGGTTGCAGGGAGCCGAGATTGCACCATTTCACTCCAGCCTGGGTGAAAGAGCAAGACTGTCTCAAAAAAGAAAACAAAAATAAAATAAAATAAAATAAAATTAATTTTTAAAAATAAATTTAAAAGCAACTTCACATTTGTTCATTAAATAAGACTTAAAACCACATTTTAAGTGACTGATCAGTAATTCCAATCTATTTCATTTTAGTCACTGAAAAAACCCTAATATCCTTTAATTATTCAAAAAATATTTTATTCATAAAAAGTATTCTTATATTAGTGTTATTTTTTTCCCAGGGTGAGTGCAATGTGGGATTTGGTCATGCACCTCCGCCTCCGGTTCAGTGTTTTTGCCTCAGCCTCCGCATGCGCCACCATGCCTGGCTAATTTGTATTTTTAGTAGAGATGGGGTTTCTCCATGTTGGTCAGGCTGTTCTTGAACTACCGACCTTAGGTGATCTGCTCACTTTGGCCTCCCAAAGTGTTGGGATTACAGGCGTGGGCCACCTCGCCGGCCTCATCCTAGATTTTAATTTAAAAATTCAAATTCTTTCAAAAGTAAAATTAATGGCTCTTTTACGTCATGAGAGGTATAGACATCATTGTTAGAATCCATTTACCAAAGTGTCTATCTTAGACTTCGTAATGAGTACTTTAAACCAAAAATCAAGTTCTACATACTATCTAAGTGTAAAAAGAAGTGGTTTGTAAATTCCTCTTTATTTCTAAGTTAGAAAATTCAAAGCCAAAATGTTAAGTTAGGAATAAAAACAAGCATTAAATAAGAGTGTGTTGGGTATAATGATTAAGAGTCAAATTCGCCATCAAGTGGTTCCTGACTGCATCTCAGTTCTGCTATTTATGGGCTGTATTACCTGAATACAGTTTCTTCACCGCTATGTGCTTGATTCTTCAGCTGTACAATGAGAATAATGGTGCCTAAATGCTAGGGTTTTGTTAAAATTAGAGCAAGTAATACAAATAATGTCCCAGAAGAGCATCCAACACATAGCAAGTGTACAGAAATTTTAGCTCTTATTTGTCAATTCTGTTATATTGTGATCAATGTTAAGCCTAAAAACCAGGTGGCCACATCAGTGGATTGTAACCTATGTTCATTCTACTCAGTCAGTCTGAGGCTATATAGTAGTCGAATGTTTCTAATACTATCCTTGGCAAATTCTTATATATTCACGTGTGTGTGTGTGTGTGTGTTTCCTGAAAATTTTAAGATGAACAAGCACTTTTGTTCTCTGGCCAAATTTCTTAAAGCTTTTTTTCTGTCTTTGGTTTTAAAAAAGTATTAATATTTTTGATTGGCAAATCAGAGTTGTATACATTTATGGGGAACAATATGAAGTTTTAGTATATGTATATAATATGGAATGAAAAAGTCACTCAACTATCATTTTTGTGGTGAGATATTTGAAATTTCCTCTTAGTCATTTTGAAATATACAATACATTATAGTTTACTATAGTCACACTGCTGTGCAATAGACCTCAAAAGCTATTTAACTTATCCATTTGAAACTTTGTGCCCTTTGATCAACTCCTTTTTTCTTTCTCTTTCTTTTTTCTTTCTTTCTCCCTTTCTCCCTTTCTTTCTTTCTTTCTTTCTTCTTTCTTTCTTTCTTTCTTTCTTTCTTTCTTTCTTTCTTTCTTTCCTTTCTTTCTCTTTTCTTTCCTTTTCTTTCTTTTCTTCTTTCCTTCTTTCCTTCTTTCTTTCTTCCTTCCTTTCTTTTTCTCTTTTTTTTGAGATGGAGTCTTGCTCTGTTGCCCAGGCTGGAGTGCATTGGTGCAATCTCGGCTCACTGCAACCTCCCTCTTCCGTGTTCAACTGATTATCCTGCCCCAGCCTCCTGGATAGCTGGGATTATAAGCGCGCGCCAGCAAACCTGGCCAACGACTCCCTGTTTTCTTCCCAGCACACCACTGGAACAACTGGTAACCATTGTTCCACTTTCTACTTTTGTGAGTTAAAATTTATTAGATTCTACATATAAATGAGGTCATGCAGTATTATTCTTTCTGTATCAGGTTTCTTCCATCTAGCATGTCTTCTGAATTTATCTATATGTTTTTGAAGGATAGTATTTTCCTCCTTTTTTTTTTTTTTTTGAGGCAAAATCTCACTCTGTCACCCAGGCTGGAGTGCAATGGCACAGTCTTGGCTCACTGCAACCTCTGCCTCCCAGGTTCAAGCAATTCTCCTGCCTTGGCCTCCCAAGTAGCTGGGATTTACAGGTGCCCACTACCATACCCTGCTAATTTTTTGTATTTTTAGTAGAGACGGCGTTTCACCATGTTGGCCGGGCTGGTCTTGAACTCCTGACCTCATGATCTGCCTGCCTTGGCCTCCCAAAGTGCTGGAATTACAGGCATGAGCCACCACGCCTGGCCAGGATTTTCCTCTCTTTAAGGCTGGATAGTATTCCGTTATGTATCTATGTCAAATTTTTTAAAAAATTAATTTAAATATATATTTATTATTGGTTGAAAAGCTTGTGTTATGAAAGGATATTTCTGTGTTACGCATGTATTAATGTAATTCAGCATTAAATATTAATAATAGCTGGTTTGTGCTGAGCACTAACCATAACACTATATACGTGTTAATGAGTTTAATTCTCCCAGTAACTTAATACCGTAGGTATTATAATTATTCTCATTTTACAGAGGAACAAAAAGAGCCACTGAGAAAAACAACTTGCTCACAATAGGCCAGGCTGGAGTTTAGTGGTTTGATCATGGCTCACTGCAACCTCTACCTCCCGGGTTCAAACTATCCTCATGCCTCAGCCTTCCAAGTACCTGGGATTACAGACGTGGAACACCATGCCTGGCTAATTTTTGTATTTTTAGTAGAAGTGGAGTTTTTACATTTTTGCCAGGCTGGTCACAACTCCTGACTTTATGTGATCCTCCCACCTTGGCCTCCTAAAGTGCTGAGATTACAGGTGTCAGCCACCATGCCTAGCCTAATATGAACGTTTCTTGAATCCAGAAAAGTTATGCAGATAGTTTCTTGTAGGTTAACATAAAAGAACAATTAGCAAAAACATTTGAAATGGGATAAAATTAATCAAAACCACATATTTCCAATAAGTGGTCATAATTGCTGTGCTTTTTTAAATGGCTAGATTACTAACAATATGCAAACACAAGACTTTGGCTTTGCTCAATTATTAAGTTTTTGAACATGTTGATATCTGAAATCTTGGCTAAAGTTTTTTTTTTTTTTTTTTTTTTGAGGCAGAGTTTTGCTCTTGTTGCCCAGGCTGGAGTGCAATGGTGTGAACTTGGCTCACTGCAACCTCTGCCTCCCGAGTTCAAGCAATTCTCCTGCCTCAGCCTCCTGCTGGGATTACAAGCATGTGCCATCATGCCTGGCTAATTTTTTATATTTTTAGTAGAGATGGGGTTTCTCCATGTTGTTCAGGCTCGTCTCAAACTCTCGACCTCAGGTGATCCGCCAGCCTTGGTGTCCCAAATTCCTGGGATTACAGGCGTGAGCAACTGTGCCTGGCCAAAGATTTTAAAAGGAATATTTTTGAGGTGGCTTTTTAGGGTTTCCAAGGTAATACAAGAAGAATTTTAATAGGCAAGAAAATGCATTCTACATACACACATTGCACTTCTCTGATTTGCTTTAACATTGAAAGATTGAAGATTGCAAATCTAGTTTCTCAAGTTAGAGTAAATTAACAAAAGATTTACTTTTCAGCCAGGCAAATAATTGTATAAAACTAATGGATAACAGATGCCATTAGCTGTCAAAAAATAGCATGACTAGATTCAGTAAGTATCTAGCCATGCAAATGACAATCCAATAAAGTTAAAACCCTAATTGGTTCATGTGAAAAGCATTGACGTGCAGTGTCGTGCACCTCCACTCAGCACCTCCTTGTGCCTGTTTAGAGATACCAGTTTCTCCTTTGTGACTAAGGGTGAATACTGGAAACAGAATGCTGTGTTCAGAGTTATTACTGGGAACATGGTTAACATATTTCTTTCATATTATAAAGACATTTTATGAATGTTACTCTGCATCACAAAACCTTTTAGTAAAAGATTGTCTATTTAAAGATTGTCTATTTAAGAATTGTCTATTTAAAAATTTGGATTTATAAAAAAAGTCAATATTCTGGGTAAGTCACAAAGAATTAAATCTCAATCAAATTTTATAAAACATATTTGAATAAGATAAAGTTTTCTTAGCCAAGAATTGTATTTTATTGCTAAATTTAGAGACAAATAGAAAACCAGTACTTTGGGCCAAATAACAGTGTTTGGCACAGAAGAACTCCCAAACAAGTGCTCTTCATCATCACCATTAAAGTAGCAATGGCACCACGTGCTTTCCTGAAAGCAGCTGGACTGTTTTCCACTGATAAAAGGTGGAGAGGACATTGAAATAATGAAGGAAGCTGATATAAAGGGAATACTTATATAAAATAAAAGTAAATACAAGTGAAATACTTATATGAAATACTTTCAAAATAAAAAGTAGACTTGATGTTGTATGACTGTAGATGAAACTATTAGTATGAGATCCTCATATTTTTACTTCTCTTGACAGAATAACTTCATTCACAATGTTCTTATTTCAAATAATATTTTTTCTGCTAGGTATTTGCTAGCTTTCAGTCAAACAGTACCTGAGCTCAATAGAAATCAACAAAAGAAATATTTTACCACAAGCATTTTATTATTGATGCACATGCTTATTTTACTTAAAATACATTAGCTTCTGGTGAAAGATTTATACTTTTTTTGGGTGTATTTTTTATTGTCCTTCCAGGAAACTGCTATTCTCAGCTCTACCTGCATTGACTTATAGTGAGTAAAAGTTGTTTGGGTAAGAAGCAAATGTGTCTTGTCGCATCTCTTTTTTCATTTGTTGGCTGAAGAAAGTAGAATGCGGATAGAAGATTAAAGAAAATATAATCCCTGAAAGATTATTTAGAAGTCCTCTTAACCAGAAAAAAAAATCCTCAAGGAATTGTGATATGAGCAGAAAATATATTATCTTGCTAAGCCTCTAAAATTTCAGTATAAAACCTGTATTGTTTTAACAAATATATTATTCCTGCAGATTTTATTTTTCAGAATATGATTCAATTTCTTGGTGAATTAAAACTGAGAGAAGAATAACTTATTTCTTAAGGTAAAAAAGGTAGGGAATAGTACTTATGGCCAACATCATCTCCACCCCCAGTCCCAGGCAATCATCATTCTATGCTCTGCTGTTATTGATACAGGAGCACCAAAGAAATTATTTAGGCAAATTGTGAGGTAAGAGAGCCCTCAGCAAAGCTTCCCTTTTAACAAGAAGCAGGCCCCAATTGATTTTTTTTTCAACAAAGAGCAGCCTGTAAAATCCCACTGCAAATATAGGTAAGCAAGCTGGAAGCTTGCATGGGTGAATGTCGGCAACAGTGCCAATGGGAAAAGGCTACCTGGGGCCAAGGATTTTTAACGTGGAGGTGCCATATTCCTGTTTTTTGGGGACCACGTGTATAGAGGAACAAGAAACATGGCACTGGCCAGGTAAAAATCCCATCTGCATAGTAGAAAATTAAAGCGGGGTGGCCAGCTTCTTCACACACTGTGTAAATGGCATACCTTGTCTGACCAATCTTTTGGGCCCTATGTAAATCAAACACTACCTCCTCAAGCTCATCTGTAAAACTCCATGCATTTCACCACAGAACTGGAAGACATGCTCGAGAGCCCCTGTCTCTCTGCAGGAGAGAGAGCTTTTCATTTTCTTTTGCCTATTAAACTGCTGCTCTTAAACTCATTCTTCATGTGTTTGCATTCTTAATTTTACGGCTGTGAGGCAATGAACCTCAGGTATTACCCCAGGTGAATGACACTGCTTCATTGTGGGGGCTTGTCCAGGATTATAGGAAGGGTAAGTATAAAAGCAAATGCTGGCCAGGTGCAGTGGCTCACACGTGTAATTTCAGCACTTTAGGAGGCCGAGGTGGGTGGATCTCTTGAGGTGAGGTGTTCGACACCAGCCTGGCCAACAGGGTGAAACCCTGTCTCTACTAAAAATACAAAATTCCGAGCGTGGTGCGTGCCTGTAATCCCAGGTACCCAGGAGGCTGAGGCAGGAGAATCACTTGAACCCAGGAGGTGGAGGTTGCAGTGAGCCAAGATCACGCCATTGTACTCCAGCCTGGGCAACGGAGCAAGAGTCTGTCTAAAAACAAAACAAAACAAAACGAAAAAACAAAAAAAACAGACCCCAACTCTGTCCTTTTATTTTGAGGCTCTCACACTCCATTTTAAAATCAAATAAAACCAGAAATACCAGGTGTCCTATGGCCAGCTGCATACCTTTAGGGTGAGCTGCCATTCTTAAGTCTCACATGACAGACTTGCTGGGGAGAACATAATGAGTTCCCCAGTGCCCTCAGGTTGCTGCGAATGTTGGCTATTTTTCAAACTGCTCTTTATTTATGGAGGACCTAGCCATCACATGGGGCTGGAAGTGGTCCTAAAGTAATTGAGAATTTCTTTTCTGGGCCACACTGTGGTTTTATCTGAAGGCTTCTGGACTGATCCCAGCCTCTGACTGCTCAGTTGGGTGACGGCAACAGGATTTCCAAGCTTCCCCTATCACAATTTTTCTCCCTTTCCTATCTGTGACCACCATGTCTTCTAGCCTCTCTTCATACATAATGCCACAGGAATTTTTACAGTTCAAGACAGTAATCCTGTTAGGCAAGATCAGAGAATACCAATAGTGACTGGAAATATAGCTCAAGGGGTTGCTGGTTTTGTGAATTTTTTAGGAGCAGAGCGTCCCACCACAGTCAAAACCACTGTCTTTTTCTCCACCTTGGGCCACTTCAAGGGAAACGAAGGAGACTAAAAGGATGCTTTTCTCTCACTTTTCTTTCTAGGTAGGTAACAAACCATCTTTGGCCTGCACTCCTCTTGAGTGCATTCAGAAGCATTGGCACTCCTGTAACCCCGTGAGTTTGAAAAAGAAAAAAAGTGGCTTATTGCACAAGGGCCTGACATTTTTACTAGACCTTTGCAAGCATTGTAAAATCAACCCAGCTCTATTAGCAGTCATATCAAGCAGGTCTATAGGAATGATTCTCCAAAATTAGAGAAGCAACTTCCAGGAGAACCATCTAAGTTTCCCCCTTATTCAGGATCCCCTCAAGTTCCCATGTCACGACAGAACCTTAGTTAAAAAAGAAAATAGTGAATGAAAAAATAGGAGAAAGATTATTCCCAATTGAAAGAGAGACAGTACCTCTTGAGAATCCTGATTGGAACCCCAATGATGCCACAGATAAATGGAAAATCAAACACTTTTTAATGTGCATATGAAGGGCCTATGGAGAACTAAGGCCAATCCTCTTAGTTACTCTAAACTGTCCATGATAGACCAGAAGCTAGATGAGAATCCTGCAGCCTTTATGAAAAGGCTGAGAGAGGCACTAATAAAACACATCTCCTTATCCCCTGACTCAGTTAGGGGACAGCTAATTCTAAAGAACAAGTTTATTACACCGGCACCTCCTGATATTAGAAGAAAACTGCAGAAGCAGGCTATAGGAGCAGATAGCACCTTGGAGAACCTCCTGCGGGTGGCCAACTTAGTCTTTTATAATAGAGACCAGAAGGAGGCCCCCCCAAAAAAGAGAGAGCACAAGAGAAGGACAAAGGCTCTAGTAGCTGCTTTGCATGCTTGCAAAGTCCAGGATCCCGAAGGTGCCTCCACTAATTGCTACCCACGTGGCAAGCCAGGGCACTTTGAGCAGGGGTGCCTAGGCACCAAGAGGAATCCACCTCAACCCTGTCGAGCCTGTGGCATGGTCCACTGGAATCAAACTGCCCCCAGAGGTGGAGGTCATCAGCTTCAGAACCAGTCTTACAGATGGTCCAGAAGGACTTACGGGTCCTGGGGCTCAAACTCCTGGCTCCAGTGGCTCAAACTGCCGTTACAGCACAGGATCCCCAGGTGATTCTGAAAATTGAAAGAAGGAAGGTAGATCTCCTTCCGGAAACTGGAGTCAGCCTCTCTCTTCTCTCTAATCTTCTACCCTTTTCCCATAGCATGACTATGAGAGACATCTCAGGAAAAACTCTAATCCAGTATTTTTCTCAACCTCTAAGTTGCAGTTAAAAGGACCTATTATTTACACGTGGCTTTTAAATCATGCCTGAAAGTTACACTCCTTTATTAGGTAGAGACATTCTATCTCACGTGGGGACCAGCATTCTTATAGGCCCAGGACAAATTCTTTTTCTTTATCTGGTAGAAGATAATATTAATCCAGAAATATGCGCAATTCAAAGAAGAACAGGTCAAGCTGTAAACATGAGGCCAGTCTGGATCCAACTTAAGGATTCCACTTTCTTTTCTTTCTTTTTATTTCTTCTTTCTTTTTTTCTTTCTTTCTTTTTTTTTCTTTTTGATAGAGTTTTCACTCTTGTTGCCCAGGCTGGAGTGCAATGGTGTGATCTGGGCTCACTGCAACCTCCACCTCTGGGGTTCAAGCAATTATCCTGCCTCAGCCTCCCACCCAAGTAGCTGGGATTACAGGCATGCATCGCCATGCCTGCATAATTTTTTTTTTTTCTTTTTTAAGTAGAGACAGGGTTTCACCGTGTTGGCCAGGATGGTTTCAAACTCCTGACCTCAAGTGATCTGCTCACCTCAGTCTTCCAAAGTGCTGGGATTACAGGTGTAAGTCACCTTGACTGGCGGATTCCACTTTCTTTTCTAACCAGAAAAAATATCTCCTAAAGCCAAAGGATAAAAAAGGGCTAGAAACCATTATTAGCAACCTAAAAATCTAGGCCCTCCTCAAACCCTGTAACACTCCAATATTAGGAGTGCAAAAATCCAATGTGAAATGAAAACCATCAAAAAATTAACAGGTTATTATCCTCAATTTTCCTTCCACAAAAGGTAGCAGTAATGCATTCTAAGGAATATAAAAAGAAAACAGGAAGTAGCCAAAGGAAGTAGTTTAGCTGATCAGGCAGTTAAATTGGCAGAAAGGAAGCTTCGGGGCATCAACACACTTCATACCCCTCTAATTTGGGAAGGCTCTATAAGAAAAATTAGGCCTCAATACTCTCCTGCAGAGATAAAATGGGTCATTACTTCCCAGCCCTCAGAATAGCTAGAGTCAAAGGATGGCAAACTCCACTTACCAGCCTCCAGCCAATGGAAAGTCCTTAAAATGCTTCACCAAGCTTTTCACTTGGGAAAGGGTAAAACTTGTCAATATGCCCAGAGATTGCTTTCAGGAGAGAACTTATTCAAAACAGTCAAACAAGTTGTTAAGGCTTATGAAGTCTATCTTAAAGATAATCTCCTCAACAGAGAGCTTCTTCCTCTTTGAACCCAAAGGGTGGGAAGCTATTCAAGGGAGATCTGGCAGACAAACTTCACCCACATGTCAAAACCAAAGGGCATCCAATGCCTTCTGGTATGGGTGGATACTTTAAGAGTCTTTCTTTTCATGGGCTATGTAATTGGCACACCTAGTCAAACCAATCGCCTGTAAATCGATCATCACCTATGTAAATCAATCACTGCCTCCTCAAGCCACTGTAAAAAATCAATCATGTTCTGCCGCAAATCAAAGACCCTCTCCTGGGCAACGCACATTCTCAGAATGAGGAAGCTCTTTTTCTCTCTCTTCTTTCTATTAAACTTTCTGCTTCTAAACCCACTGCTTGTGTGTGTTTGTGTCCTGAATTCTTTCTCAATGCAAGACTAAGAAGCATGGGTAGATGCCCAGACAACAAAGACATTTTATTTAGGGGTTCTCATCTGGGATCAGGATCAGAACAGAAGAAACATCAGATTGGTGAGTATGGAGTGAACCTCAAATCTGTCTTTTAATCTCAAGGCTTTCTTCAAACCAGTTTTATTCACAGAGGTCCTAACCATCATGTGAGGCTGGGAGAAGTCTGATGCAACTGAGGATTACTGTCCAGGGCACACGGTGGCATTATTCAAAGGCTTCTGGACTGCACCCAGCCTCTGACAGCCCGTCTGAGTGTTGGTAAAGGATCTTCAGCCATCCTGTCATAAAATTTTCCTTTGTTTCTCTCTGGTGTCACCATATGTCCTATTCTCTCTGTGTGTGCAATGTGCAGGAAGTTTTACAGTTCAGAGGAACTCTTCTGTTAGGAAAGATTGGCAAATGCCTCAGGCAGTAACTCAATAAGCATCTCTAACTTTCCTCTAGTGAGCACAGTGCCACCTAGTGAAAAATAGAAATTCTCTTCGTGAGACACTTTGTCAGTCCTTTACCATAACACTGCAGTTTCCTCATTTTTGTGCTGCTAGAAAATCCCCTTCTGTGAATGGGAAAGCTCTGCCTTCAATAATTAGGAGTAAAACGTTCTCCATAGCCAAGTTTTAGTTCTTATACTGTCCCATTAGCAGGAAAGATCATCGTTAGGTCCCTACCTTCATTTAAGGCACCTCGTCTGTCTCCAATTATAACAGTACTTAATTAGCAAGGAGAATTTTAAGTTTATAAATTAATCAGAAACACTTTTCTAAGGGTGAATGTTTTATGAGCCATAATAGCAGGCAATCTAGCAATTTTTTTTTGTTAAAGAAACCTTGCCCAAAGGTGACTATTACAGTCTCTGCAAAGATTCATTTTTTGGGGAGCCAGGAAGATCACACAAGTTTAGAAAGTCAAAGGGGATCACAGGTGGATAAACTAAGGTTGCATGGGTAAAGCATGGTTAATCCCATCACTTAGTTCATCTGGTTCCATGGTTTGGAAAGACACACATACAACCATGGGCAGCACATTTAACACGGTGCCGGGACCCAGGAAGCAAGAAAAGAGAATGGTCGGGGAGACACTCATAGTGTCTTCCCCTCCACCCTGGGTCACAATGAAAGCAGGAAAGCTAAAAAGATGTTTTTATTCTCACCTTTTCTAGATGAGTAACAGACCATCTTTACCTTGCACCCCTCTGGAGTGCACTGTGAAACACTAGAACTTCTTTAACCTCAGGACTTTGAAGAGAAAAGCAACTCATTTTCTTTTGCACAAGGGCATGGCATTTTTACTGAACCTTTGCAAGCATTGTAAAATCAACCCCGCTATTTTAACAGGCATATTAGGCAGACTATAGAGAAAAATCCTCCAGAATTAGAAAAGCAACTTTCAGGGGAACCATCTGAGAACTCCGCTTATTTGGGGCCACCTCAAGGGTCTTATTACGAGACCCTAGGGAAGTAAAGGAAGACTCAGGCCAATTTTCTGACAACTTCAATAGGTTTATAGAAGGTTTTCAGAATTTAACTGAAGCGTATCACCTCACATGAAAGGATGTTATGCTGCTTCTAAACCAAATCTCAACCACAGCTGAAAAGCAGGCAGTTCTGCAGGCAGCAGAGATTTTCAGAAATGAGCAACAAATCTCCTACAATACATCAAAAGGGAAGAAAGGAGACAGGAAATGTGAAGAAATAGCAGAAACATCATTTCAA
>NW_026652893.1:0-20740 GCF_009828535.3 Hylobates moloch
CCAGTCACAGCATGCATCAGAAGTGCCCAGGGAATATGGCCTGGGACTCAGCTGAGATCTACATTGGAATCTGTTGAAGGAGAAACCAGAAATCTCTCCTGCTGCCTTTAATAGCAATTATTCTGTGATAAGAAAAGCAATGGCATCATTTTAAACCATAATGAAGATTAAATTCAAATATGTGTATTTACTTTGCTTGCACAGGTTTCTCTTAAAAGATCTGATGATAATTCCAGGAATCTACTTTTAGTTAGAAACACGGCCATACCCTGTGTAGGAGACCAGTTGTTAAAGATGCTTTATAGATAAGAAATATCTTACCAAAGCTACGATTGCACATGGAGCTGTTAGTTTCGTGAGTTGAAAAAGAGTACGGAAATATCTGAAAATACAGTTGCATTTGGGATCATGCTCGAAGGATTTCCCTGGAGCCTTCTCTTCCTGAAAGAAGGAAAAAGGCAACATAAATATCCACTCAAGAAAACTTTTTAAGAACTCTTAAGATGGCAATGTTCACATTTGTGCCCACGTGTCCCTTACAACAATTCTGATGGGATAAATGTCTTTTAATTTTAAAAATATAAACAGCAGGACCTTAAAATATTTTTGGTTTTCTGCCAACATAGGCCCTATGGTAGCCCCGTGGCTATCATATGTGAAGAAGGAAGTTTTTAACTTTTTATAGCATTTAAACTGATTTAAATTTAAATTGTTTTCTAGTTCTATTCACAGAGATTGTGCATATTTGTCAGGACTATTTACAAATATTTATAGTGTTTGGTGCTATAGAAACTTATTTTTTTAAATGACACATTTTGTTATTTGGATGGTATATTTACTCCCCTTAGTGCACGAATTCAACCGAGCTGCAAGTCAGCTCGTACTCCAGCATGCCCACTGGACAACACTCCTTACATAAGATGATTAGACACAACAGAGGGAAGGCTTAAAGGTGGGTGATTTTGACTTCAGCATCAACTAAATACAACTCTATGGGACAAAAATAGAACCTCAAAGAAAGTGACACTTACTGAAAGTGGATGTATTGGCTCTTCCAAAATAGCCAGAGATCTATTTGCAGATCTATAAAATAAGAACGTGCATTTACGAAATTAATTCGGGAATTGTTAACATCTTAGTAAAGTACCTGCTGGGAGTAGGGCATGGAGGGTGGAGGGAGATACACCTTGTTTGCTTTGCTAAAATTCGTTCACCAAAACAGTTTTTGCAAATTTTTCTCCCGGATCCTGGCCTTCAGAGGGTTTCTTGACCTCTTTTTCTTCAGCACATAATGTCCTGAACTGTGAAGTCTTTTCTACATTGATGAGCCAGACTTGTCTTTAAATATTGACCCCACACTAACAGTCAATGGTAATAAATTATATCTATTTTCACTCCTCTGACCTCATGCTGGAACACAAGAACAATTTATGAAGCAGTGGTGGTTGCCAAAAAAGTTTTTAGAACTTTTAATAAATGTGAATGAGATTCAGATTTCCCCAATCTTCCTGTAGTATACATCTATCATATTTGTTTAAGTAGTTTGAGTTACAAACTTAATTGCCTTTTTATTTTAAAAGAGGCCAGTTTCTAATGGACTTTAAAAAACTAACACACTGTGTGCTCATTTAGGAAACCAGTGGTTCTTCAAATGTGGTTTGTGGACCCCTGAGATTCCCTAGAAGGCCCGTGATGTCACAACTTTTTTTTTTTTTTGAGACAGGGTTTTTTTCTTTCACCCAGGATGGAGCACAGTGGTACAAACATGGCTCACTGCAGGCTTGACTCCTGGGCTCAAGCGATCCTCCTGCCTCAGCCTCCCAAGTAGCTGGGATGAAATGTGCACACCACCATGCTCAGCTAATTTTTAATTCTTTTTTGGTATAGATGGGGTCTTGCCACATTACTCAGGCTAGTCTCAAACTCCTGGTCCCAAGTAATTCTCCCACCTTGGCCTCCCCAAGTGCTGGGATTACAGGTGTCAACCACCACCTATGGCCCTAAATGTTCTTATAAGAATACTAATTCAACCTGACAAACTGATTGAAAATGAAACATAAGAATAATTTATTACTTTCTAAAAGTATTAAGACATTGCTTGCTTTCTCACTGTTCAACACTTGTAATGATTGCATAAAAGCAAAAGTGGGTAAAACTGCTGGTTTCTCAGTATGAATAAAGGCTGTAGTACCAAATTATACTAGTATTCATTCCACTCTTCACTGTCCCTTGCAGTTTTTGTTAAAGTAGCCAGCTTCACTTAAGAATGTCCTTGATGAAACAGTAAAAATTCATGGTGTTATTAAATCCTGAAATCTCTTTTTAGTATTCTAACTAGGAAGTTCACATAAAGCACTTCTGCATACTGAAGTATGGTCATGTTAAAGAAAAGCACTTGTGATTTAATTGTGAGCTGAACAAGCCGATTTTTCACAGAACACCATTTCTATCTGAAAGTATGACTGACTATCATTCTCAAAAAGAAGTCAAGTGAGTCTGGCATTTCAAGGAAAATAACAAGTATTTGTTGTGTATAATAAAGCTAACGCTTTCAAGCTAAAATCAGGACTTGGAAAACTCATATCTACTACTGTGAGCTTGACAGCATCTCAATATTTGAAGATATTTTTATAATCATGGTGATACTAATGAAAGTGAGTTTTTGACACTAGAGATTAACATGAATTAATATTTTCCAAATAGCCAATGCATAATATTATAAAAGCCAGTAAGGGGAAAGATCCATTTATTGTACAAGAAAGATCAGTGAGTATTAGTGGAATGAATTCATTGATATGTACAATCCCATTATAACTACTTTAATAAATCAGCACTTGTGAAGTTTTGGTGTGGCTAAAGAATACCCACAATTACCTGAAAGCTTTAAAAATACACATTTTTTCTACTATATATTTGCATGAGGCTAGTTCATCTTTTTCTTTCTTCTTTACAATAAATTGCAAACAAGACATTAAAAAATACACTTTGAGACCCTCAATAATTTAAGAGGTAAAAGAGTCTTACAAAAACCCACAAATGATTCACTTTAATACTGTAAAATAAGCACTCTACAGCTTATGTCTATAGTTATGACCTAACAGCGTGTGTCCTATTATACAAAGTGATGAGCTGGAGTAACAAGGCAGGTTTTCAAAGAGCTCACCTGTGCTTTATGCTGTAATATATTGCCAAAGTCACACTGTGGAGGGAAAAATATATTTGTAAGAACTGATTTTATCATTTGTTTGGCATGAAGATATGTTTTTAAAAGGGGGAGGAGGGAACCCTCTCAGTGGCCCTGAAATCATCTTGTTCGAAACAGTACTGTATGAGCACTTTTCTTTTGTTTTAGCTCTCTGGCTTTATAGTGAAAATAGGAGAGCCAAAATGCTAGGCAATATGCTGTTAGAAGACGTTTCTGCTGATGGTTAGTATATATAAATAATTACATATTTTCCCTGTCATTTGCTCTTCTATCCATAGAACCTTTCATCCTGTGCAAGTCACTTACATCTATGTGTACATATGCTTCTATTTAGGCCATATAGTAATGTTTCGCTTTACAAGTGGCTAAGCCCTGCATTTCAGCTGATTTAGTTCACCATCACCTACTCACCCATTTGTCATTATTTCCATAAAAGCACATAATGAATGTGCTTTATACCAAGTAAAGTAATTTAAAATCACCTATGCGTAATTATTAGCAGAAAATTAGTAAACATAATGCACACAAAATTAATGACACTTTTAGCTATCCTGATATAAGCAGCACTAAACACACAGTGTAATACTGCTTCATACAATGTTCATGACAGGTATTTCCATATTCGTTTAAACAAAATATTAGTGAACAAATACAACTCTTCAGATGTATGTTACTGTGGTCCTAAGTCATCCTCAGATATTGTGTGGCAGCAAACAGGGGCTTCTCTTGGATAAGTGCTGTGCTTCCATTTGCCCTCAGCATTTAAAATGAGGCTCAGAATAATTTGAGAAGGCAAATTTGAGTTGTAAAAAGTAGGCCTTAGAACATTATTAGTATCTAAGATGGATATTTCCATAGTGCCTCAAACAGTTTCATCTCCAAATTGATTTCAAAATCACAGAATTTGAAGTTACATGCTGAAAAGACCACTGAACCTTACATGACACTCCATGAACCACCCATTTTACAAATAAGAGAACCAAGGCTTCAAACTGATTTAATGCCCAAAGTCTCCACATAGTGCTTCTGTGAACTGCAGGTGTTCACGAAACACTATGGTACGGTTTAAATTTAAGCATATGCACACATACGTAGAAATGACTTGCACAGACGAAAGGCTCTATGGGTAGAAAGGAGAGCAAACGACAGGGAAAACGTGTAATTTATACGTGAGAACCATCAATCCTCCACGCAAAGGAAGCAGTGGCCCCCATGTTTGCTGCACACTGGATCACCCAAGGAGCTTTAAAAACAGCCTTACTGCCAGCTGGAGACATTCTGATTTAATTTGCATTGGGTATGATTTGGGCATCAGGGTTGTTGGCAAAGTTCCCCAGGTGATTCCAATGTGCAGCAAAGTTTGGGAATGACTGAGTTAGGGTTAAGGTCAGAATCATCTGGGATGCTTTTATCCATATAATGATGCCTCACGTACTTAAACGTTTTTCTAAAAGGCTTGTGAGTGCCCAGAGATGGAGGGAATGTGGAGCTGGGAAGATGCATGTGTTTGCAGACATATATTTTGAAGAAACATGTATATGTGATTCTAATATGGCTCACTCATCCCTTTGAGAACAATGGACTACTAACCATGAAAAACATTTTTCAAAATCTTTCCAAAAAGCCAATTTGCTGTATTAATTTGCTCAATAAACCTTCATTTCATCAAAAGTAAATATACCAAATGATCCCTTCTAAGATTTGAGAGCAAATTAAAACTAACTGTACTTCAAAAACAAACTTATAGGCCGGGCGTGGTAGCTCCTGCCTGTAATCATAGCACTTTGGGAGGCGGAGCTGGGTGGATTGCTTGAGCCCAGGAGTTTGAAACCAGCCTGGCCAACACAGGAAAACCCCATCTCTAAAAAGGAAAAAAAATCCTATTTAAAAAAAACTTATAAGAATTAGACTATGCTGGAAGAAAAAGCAGAATCTCTACTTGTTTAAGCAAGGTGAAGCTTAAAAACTACTTTTGAATTGCATACTGAAACATCAGAATCTTTTGAAATCAGAAGAAACCAGGGACTCTAGCCAAAACAGAGTGGCTTTTTACTTAGGGCTGAATACAAACATTAGGTGATGACTCCATAGAGGCCAAACCTCAGGGCTTTAGACATAGGTGGAGTCCAGTTCCTGCTGAAACAGAATTTGATCTCAATAATTGTTATACATGAGAGAGGGAAGTAACATTATTATGATCATAAATTTACCATTGTTTTTATTATTGTACTTTAAGTTTCAGGGTACACGTGCACAACGTGCAGGTTTGTTACATATGTATCCATGTGCCATGCTGGTGTGCTGCACCCATTCACTCGTCATTTAGCATCCCTCCCCCCACCCCCAATTTTAATTAAAGTGGAAATTACTGACAAATTAGCTATCCCTCCCCCCTCCCTCCACCCCCCAATTTTAATCAAAGTGGAAATTACTGACAAATTAGCTTAAAAAGCTAGTACATTAGAAACAAAATAAAGCCTGTAAGCTAGTCATGTTTATAGACTGGAAAGTTAAGTTATGGATAAGGACATTAACAGGCTAAGGTAGTAGTTCTCAAACCGTTTTCCCAAAAATCAACACTCATAATCTAAGGAGATGTTAATAATATTCCCTGGACACCTCCAATGGAACTGGGCTTTGTTGTGACTTTTTAAATACACTTGAACCCATCATTCAAGGGTGTTTTGAAAAGGCGTCTATGATTGTGGCCTATGAAGTGCTCATGCATGATGGGAAAATTTCAATGCAGATACACTATGGTACCACTGGAGGACAAGCTGTTCCTTCATCCAAGAGTAGTTTCTAAAGTAGTACCCATCATCTTAGGCCTGTAGCCCATAAAGAACTAATAATTTTTCCCAGAAACATCCAATAAAAAGCACCTCTCCTTCCCATTAGGTTCAACGCTATCATAACATGAATGCATGTGCTTTTTCTGGGATTGCTTATTTGCTATCTGGCTTTTCCTTCTACCACACAGCATCTAAAGTTAAAAGAGAAACAGAAAATTCATATTTAGGTCCCAGAAATCCATATATAATTGACATCAATTTCTGAAACGGCTTGCTGAAAAGGGCAACCAAATGGCTGAAATGACAGAGGATGGCCGGGATGCTTTTAGCATACGGGGGTCTGTCACTCAGCCCTTGGCAGCCTCGTTGTACTCACTTTTCTAGTGCGTGTCTAAGATCAGGCTGGCTGACTGTGCTGTTATCTAGCAATATGGTCGAACGTGAGCTGTAGTTTCTAGCAAGAAGCCATGGAGGTATCTGAAGGAGAAGGAAGATAAGAGAAAAATGTCACAATAGGCTGAACCTGCAGAAGTGTGGGCTTTTTTCCTTAGTCAAAATGTCAAAGTATAAAGCATTAAGGTATTTCTTATGCCCCGTGACCTGCCTGAGTGTGGTGTCGTGAGCAGCTCTATGGGAAACTCATTGGAGGCGCTTAACTTCCGCAGATGATGTTTGAGGAATGGGTTATAAAATGCCGCCCTTGCTATGATACCAATCATCAAACCTGGCAAGCCTCTATTATGAACTCCCTTTATAAATAATGGGAAAAGTTTAAAATAACATTTCATGGTTTTTTATTATGCAGTAAAAAGCAGCTGAGATTTTCTATTTGTTATTCACTAACTATAACAAAATGTCATACATTAAATAATATTGGCACAAGAGGCATTTTTATTGCAGTAAGTAAAGACCTAACACTACATTCACTAAGTTACTAATCCTAAGTGTACTCATTCAAGAGACAGTGTGATGGAACCAGCGTTTTAGAGTCAGAGACCCTGTGTGCCAGGGTGGCCCAGTGACCAAACAAGTGAGGGGCCATAGGTCTCTCTGGGCCTGTTTCCTTGGGGGAAGATAGAAAAACTACTGCTTTAAGACTCTCTCACATCTAGAAATCAGATGATGAAAACAACTTCGGGAATTTAACTTTCACTTCATGTTTACATAAGACTGCTATTACATTACTCAAATGAGAACTTCCGAGAATACTTTACATTCATTTCAAAAGTTGATTGATTTTATTCTGTAAGTTATTTCACACACATCATGGCACTGTCCTGCTTCACTCATGCTGCTCTCTGCCCGGAATACCTATTTCTTTCCCCCTTGTCCCAGCAAGCTTCACCTCCTCTGCCTTCTGGGATCCCTCTGCCAGCAGCCACACCACAAAACATTTCCGGTTTTGTGTACATGTCAGTCTAATTCACCGTGTGTTACATGATGGCAATTGCCTGCAGAGCATCCCCCTGGTGAGAAAGTAAGCCTCTCCAGGGGAGGGAGGGCCCTTCCTCTCCTAACCGCAGCTGCTGAGCACAGAATGTGGGAGAAATTCAGGAGTTCAATAAATGCTTGACAAGTTATTTAAATCAGTTACAATTTGGAAGATAAATCTTCCTACAGTTACAAATTGGTGAAAATTTATCTGCAGTGCTATCAGAGAGGTGACAGTGAACCTTTTGAGCCCTGTAGAAAATAAAGTATCTCTAAAACACTTTAAAAGTATCTATTCATTTGTCGAGAGTGCAACAGTCAATATGGAAACTGCCTCATCTGTGTTTAAAAAAAAGCTCTTCCTGGCCGGGCGTGGTGGCTCACTCCGGTAATCCCAGCACTTTGGGAGGCTGAGTCGGGTGGATCATGAGATCTGGAGTTCAAGACCAGCCTGGCCAAGATGGTAAAACCCCGTCTCTACTAAAAATACAAAAATTAGCTGTGTGTGGTGGCACGCATGCCTGTAATCCCAGCTACTCAGGAGGCTGAGGCAGAGAAATGCTAGAACCCGGGAGGTGGAGGTTGCAGTGAGCTGAGCTCATGCCACCGCATTCCAGCCTGCGTGACAGAACAAGACTTCGTCTAAAAAGAAAGAAAAATGCTCTTTCTTAAAAATAATGGCAGTAACCAAATCCTAGTCACCAAATAGTTGAAGAGATCAACAGCATTATTTAAAACCACAAAATACCAATTACTGTAGCTTTAAAAAAATCACTCAGATGAGCCTTCCTTCCTCCTATTGGGATATGCTTGTCTACATCATGTTATCACACTCTTCCATCAGGGTCTCCCACAAGTACGTGAAAGACAGGGTAGGGAGAAGATCTAATGGTAGTTTATAAAAGTACACAGTATTTAAAAATTGCCTGTAGCCAATAATCAGAAATATCCATCCTTTCTTAACAACATTTGGCTTGTTTCAGATGCTTTTTACTATAAATTCACTTACTACTTAACAAAAATCCCAGATGTTTTTGAACAATATTACTATTTGAAGGACCAAATTCTCCTTCAAGGCAGAAATGTTTTAACTCTAGCTAAACTCTTATGTCTCTTAAGCTATTCTATTAACGTATATACTTTACATTAACAGTGTATGTGTGTCAATGTACATACTATTATTGCCTCAAAAAACAAATATAGCATGAAAAATGAAAATGGACTCATTGAGATACTTTCATTCAAAGTCAAAGAAGGTATCCCTTAAAGTCACTACTATTAGGGGTGATACAGCATAATACTACGCCATAACAAAAGTTGTTTCTGAGGAAAAATCCATATATGAGACTAAAAAGAACAGAAAAAAGATGCACCAAAACATAGACTAGTTGGTACAGCTTTAGGTGATAGCTGTCCCCATTTTGTACTATTTAAAATTTCATATAAGGAACATATATTGGTCTGTGGTTTTTTTTTTTTTTTTTTTTTTGGAAGTCTTGCTCTGTTTCCCACCCTGGAGTGCAGTGGCCTGAACTCAGCTCACTGCAACCTCCGCCTCCCAAGTTCAACCAATTCTCCCGCCTCAGCCTCCTGTGTAGCTGGAAATACAAGTGAGCACCATCATGCCAGGCTAATTTTGGCCAGGCTGTTCTCGAACTCCTGGCCTCAAGTAATCTGCGTGCCTCAGCCTCTCAAAGTGCTGGGACACAGGTGTGAGTTACCATGCTCAACTCTCAAGATCACTTTTTTCTCCCCATTTTTTTTATAAGACATGTTTCAGCTACTTTTTAGATAATTAATGACTTTCAGCTGACTTAAAAATTTCTAACACTTTGTGCGCTAACAAAAACAGTTCCATCTATGTTGCACAGCAATGGGACCACATGGCATGTATGGAGTTTGAATAGAATTCTTACACAAAGGCCTGAGTGGAAAAGTGTAATATGCCTATTGGAGGTATAAATAGAAATTGTCTGAATTAATGTCATAATTATGTTGAATTTAAACTTAGATTTACACTTACATATGGGTTCTAAATTTGGATTAAGTATGACGGATTGACCAGAAATTTATTTTCTCTTCCTTCTGAAATCTCATTAGTATTAGTCATAAAATAAAACATTATACACAGGACCAGGAGACAGGATTGATGGCAGATGATCCTGAGTCAATGCTGCAAGGTGAAAAGCAGATAGAGGAGTGGCAACCGCCATGGAAGCACAACTTTGGAGCTGACAGGGAGTGACCTGGACAGAAGCAAGCAACCTTCTTTGTTTTGAAGAACCCAACCCAGGCTCCAAAATCAGAAGCACAGGGTACCTGGGAAGGTAGGGTGAAATATACAACAGAAGCCAGCAAGGTCAACTGTAAAGCTGTGCTTAGAGCCCCAAGGCCACCTCCCCTCCCATCTTATAAGGAATCTGTATGCACATTCTCTGGATATATTATACCTGAGGGTTTCTGGGCTCAGAGCTACTAGGGCTGAAACCTAGGAAATAGGATTAAATTGCACACACAAAGGGAAACTCCACCTTCCTTCTCAACCCTGCTTCTAGAAAGCCAGCAGCCATGCTTGCACTGCCCAGGCAGAACATTGGGAGACCCTTCTTGGAAGAGAACTGAACCATTGTAAAGAAAATACGCTCAAACCCTCATATAATACACTGATGTCCCCCAAAAGAAAAGCTGGCTTGACCTCCAAATCCCCACAATGAGACCCCTTAGTGAACAAAGGTCCTGCTTCCAAATAGAAAAAGCCTAAGACCACCACACATCGGAGAGAAGCCTTCAATGAGAGATCAAAACAACAGGAAAATGGAAGTCTTGGGACCAGTAAAAATTCAGGAGCAAAACTTTAAAAAAAAAAATCTTAAAATACACTTAAGGAGATAAAAAAAATTCAATAGAAGGATTATCACAGAAAGTCAAAGAATCTCTAAGAAGCAGAATAAAAGACAAACTGGAAAATAGGAGGGGAAGAAATTAAAGATCAATGCAGAAATACTGGTCTAAGAGGCCCAACATCTGAATCATAAGAATACTAAGATAATAATAATAAAACAGAGAAAATAAGAAAATTCTCTAAAAGAGATAGTCTGCAGGCTTAATGGCCGCCATAAAATAAAAGGTCCCCACGAAGCTGTATTGTACAATTTCAGAATCCCAGGAATAGAGAAGATCCTAAAAAGCTCAAGAAATGTAAAAAATGGTTACATATGATGCATCACACAAAGGCAATAATTTCAAGAACAGTATAATGAAAACACAATAGAGAAATGTCTTCAGAGCCATGAAATTTAGTTTTCACTCTAGAATTTTATACTCTTTAACAAAGGAGGGGTTTTGAGAGAGGCTAGATCTCTATACATATGTGTCCATGAGCCTTTCCTCGGAAACTGTGCTCCAGCACCACTGGGGAGTAACACAAGGCAGAGGGCAATGCACAGTCTAGGAGTCAGGGATCCAACGTGAGTGGGCGCAGAAGAGTTCAGAGAGGGCTCCCAGGAAAACAGGCCCAGGACAGCCTAGGGAAACATAATCTATCCTGGAGGGGGATAACCAAAGGCCAAGGAAAGTTGCTCCAAGAAAAAAACATGCAACATATGTTAGGCATGTGACAAATGTTACAACACGTGGGGAAGAATAGCTGTCAAAAAAGAGGCAAAGGAACATAGTCAGAAAATTAATTCCATACACAAAATAATGAAGGATATGAAAACAAAGAGGCCAGCTGGGGGGTAATGATCGCATTTGGCTTTATGAGCTATCATGGGCTAGGAAAAGGGGGGGTTATCTGGTAGAAGTACAGAAGTGTTCAGATTTCAGAAATATTTAAGAGAAAAAAATGAAGGATGTACAAGGAGGAGGCACAGTCAGAATACTATATGACTCAGCAGTGAATATGTGCATACCCATAATCATGTAAATATCAATTAGTGATTTAATTAAAAATGTGTTACAGGTGGAAGAAACAGAGAGAAATAAGGTCACAGTGGAGTGAGGAAGCTACGCTTTCACCTGCTATGACAGGAAGTCAGCAGAAAGTGTTGAAGAAAGTGGACTTAGCTATTTTTAATTTTATTTGAATACAAAAGATTAAATATTTAAGGCAGATATTTATATCACAACCAAATTGTGTAACTTAAATGTCAGACACCTTTAAAAATGGACACAGTAAGCTAAAGACTTTCCTGCATAAATCCGATACTTAGGAAAATAGAAGAAATTCAGAAATTCCATCAAAAAAGGATCATGCTGACAGCACTGGCTCCCTGTTAAATATTTAAAGAATCATGACAGATAGACTTTTAATTCAAACAATTAATTTCTTAATTTTTCAAAAGCTTACTTACATAATATAGGTGAGAGCTCCTCCTCTCTTCTTGCACTAAGAATGAAAAAATAACTAATCAATTCCGGTATAAATAGCATAGATAAAAGTAGTTGCTGATCATCTGATTATCACTATATAAAATGAGATAAAATTCCGTTTTTAAAAATTCTTACCAACAGAATTTATAATTTAAATAATCTGGCATGATGAATCTCGTAAAGTAAAATCTAAAAATATAGTTTTACTTTTTGACCTAACTGATATTTTATTACACAAATATGAAAGAATCCCCACGTACATAAGGAAAGGCAAAACAAATTAGCCAAGTGTGTGCCCTGCAAATCTCATGTTGAAATGTAGTGCCCAGTGTTGGAGCTGGGGAAGTGTTTGGATCACAGGGGCAGATCCCTCATGAATGGCTTAGCACCATCCCCCTGGTAATGAGTGAGTTCCTGCTCTGAGTTCATGCATAATCTTCTTGGCTTTTTGTTGTTGTTGTTGTTGTTGTTGTTCTGAGACGGGGTCTCACTCTGATGCCCAGGCTGGAGTACAGTGCCGTGATTATGGTTCACTGTAATCTTGACCTCCTAGGCTCAACTGATCCTCCCACCTAAGCCTGCGGAGTAGCTGGGGCTGCAAGCACGCACCATCACACCTGGCTAATTTTTAAATTTTTTGTAGAGACAGGGTCTCACTATGTTGGCCAAGGCGGGTCTCAGACTCTGGCCTCAAGTGATTTGCCTGCCTCAGCCTCCCAAAGTGCTGGAGTTAGGGACATGAGCCACCACACCTGGCCTGACCTGCTTGTTTAAAAGCAGGCAGCACCTCTCACTCTCTCTTGCTCCTTCTCTCACCATGTGAGAGGTGACTTCACCTTCCACCATGATTATTAGGTTCTTGAAGCCCTTGCCAGAAGCAGATGCAGCACCACACTTCCTGTGCAGCCTGCAGAACCGTGAGTCAATAAAGCCTCTTTTCTTTATAAATTATCCAGTCTCAGGTATTCCTTCATACAAATGCCAAAATACAGGACAGATGAGAAATTTAGCTAATAAAAAATTTACCTATTGTATATCTCAACCCCTAGGCTGTAGTGTTTTCTGATTCTACATTTACACATAGCTTACTTTCATTACCAGGATCTAATAGAGCTGACAGCTCTAAGAACCAATTTCTGGCCAGGAGCCAATCTCTAGATGCACTACAATCCCTGCAAGCATCCCAAAGGACTTATCGGTCATCTACTAATATGTTACTGAAAAAACAAATGGGTCTTTACACAACTGAAAAGTAGCCTCTCTTAAACTCAGATGTTAAAATGAGTGTCTAACATAATTGAACATGGTATCCTCAGCACACAAAATCATTTTGTTCTAACACAGGTCCAAAGAATAAAAGCTACGAGGGGGACTTGGGCCACACTTTGTTCTCCACAATGCCTCCTCCTTTGAAGTTGAACTGGTCTCACTGACACACATTTCTCACTGCTGAAGAGATGAGGACATGGGGTAGGTTTTCTTCCACTTCCATGCACTCTATGTGTGAGAAGCCCATGGTTCTGGAAGAAACTGAGAAATATAACAATCCTAACCAGAAGTTACCAGCTCAAGACAGGCAAAGTCCACACAAACTATGAAAACACAGGGGAGAAACCCATTTTTTATTGTGCTGCGTTACTTCAGATGTTATTTTATATATATATATATATATATATAGTTACTTCAGATGTTATTATATATATATAGTATTCTTGCTGTTGAAAATAACTAAACATGGTGTATGGCTTTTTTTGAAAATAAAGTAAGATTTAGCAGAATGTTACAAAAAATAAGCAGGAATACAGAAAACTCCTACAGTTTTAATTCTCATCCTTAAACAAGCAGGATGTGGAAAATTTACACTAGTTTCACACACTAAGGCTAACCTGGAAAACGGCACAGGCCATATTTACATTTCCATTACATTTGAATGAATAAGTTCTGAGTAGCATGAACATGGATGTGATAGGCTCATGTGGTTAGAGCACTGTGTAAAAAGGAGGCCAAAATCACAGATCCAATCTAGAACAATGGATTCTTTTCATTTGTTCAAGTGAAATCCAACCTGTAGCCTAAATCCTATCACTCATCATTAAAATGGACTCTTTGGAGCAAGGGAAAAATGGCAAAGACGTATGAAGAAAAAGGCCTAAGTCCATGACTACTATATTAAATCATGTGGCCAATTAATTGCATTGATAACAATGTCACCAATTGTGTAAACACGAAGTCTCCATGTTTCCATGAACAGTGACAACTAAAGGAAATTATGTCACACATTAAAATAAGACAAGTAAATGTACGAAAAGTTGAAACATTTTTAACTAATATCTGAGTTCCTCTAAATATGTTCTGTAATACGCAAAACAGAAAGTTTGTAGTTTTTTGCTTGGAGGAAGAAACCATATTGTCTTACCACTCATTTGATATTTTCTCAGGAAGAGTGTGCTTTCCCTTGGATGGTCAGAGGCAAAATCTGTAGAGGAAGAAGAAGGAAAAATGTAATAATTTAGATGAGTAGAAAAGATTCTTTTTAAAGCTACACATCCATTTTAATCACTCTTAACAGTCTTGAGAAAAGATTTTAGCAATAAATGTAAAGAAAATAAAGGCCACAATATCCCAATTCTGCTGAAGAATGCGAAAATCACAGAAGTTCTCCACGTACGTGGAATAAAACCAGGCTGTGTTTGGGACTTCTTTCTAAAACTTGCACCTAAATAAACTGATGCAACTTGTAGATGAATCATATACATGCCCTCCTCCTTCTACTTATCAAATAGAACCACCCTCCTCTATGCTGCTATTTCAGCACATTTCAGGGAAAGTCTCAAGCAGCAAGTGATGCTGTGGTCCATTAGTGTCAGACACTGGCTCCATATATCAAATATATAAAAACAAAGAGCTGTTTTAGGCAAAAAACAATTTGGTAAAGAGACAGGGTCACACTCTGTTGCCCGGGCTGGAGTGGTGCAGTGGTGCCATGGAGCCAGCATAGCTCACTGAAGCCTCAAGCTCCTGGGCTCAAGTGATCCTCTTGCAGCTGAGACTATAGGTGCAAGCCACCATAGCTGGTTAAGTTTTAACCTTTTTTTTTTTTTTTTGTAGAGACAGGGTGACACACGAGACATACATGAAAATGTGTTATAAATCCTAAAGAATGATATAAAGAGTCTATTTTGGGCTCTCATCCAACACTGCCCATCTACTACCTAGTGTGTAACACCACTCAGAGGCTTACCTTACACCACCGAACAAGGAAAAACTTTCACAAGTACTTGTATGCTTTGTGTATAAAGGTACAACTCATTCACATACTATCTTTGTTCTTTCACGATTTTTGAATATTCCAAGAGTAAAGTACTTTCCAGTTACAAAGGCAGATTCATCATGAAGCTTAATTATTCTAACGTTTAAATAAATTAAGAGGCCAACCAAAGTTTAAACAGAAGAGCTGTAAGACACTTCCACCATAGGAATGAAATCTGTAGTGTACATTTGCTATTTTGAAAACTTAGTTTTTGGCCAGCCTGGGGAGATGAGAAAGGGGCCAGAACTGGGCACTGGGGTAGGGAGGAGGAGAGAAACCACCAGATGCTGCAGGGAAAAAGAATGAGGGGTGGGGGCAGGCAGGCACGAAGCAAGGCCAGTCCTCCTGCCTGGTCTGGTCCCTGGGCCTAGGAAAGCTGGCTAGGGGCAGCAGGAAGGAACCCAAGGCTGTGGATGCCTCTAGGGGGGACCTTGGGTCAGTGGCGGCCAGAGGCGCGGCTGAGGGAAAACAGTATCAGCCGCCTCCTTACATTTGGGCATCTCCTGGTCGCTGATGTGCTGCAGGTCATGGCCCTCTTGGGCTCCGAAATCCGACGGGGCAGGCTCCACAGCAGTGGGGTGTGGTGCCACTGCCACCTCCACCTCCGTGATGTTACAGCTGCAGAGTGGTTCCGCCCACCGCACCCTGCGCTGTCTTTGCTTGGGGCTGGCATTAGGGAGCAGCGTCTTCCATCTGTGGCGGCTCCACTCCTCTCTGCCTTGGCCTGCACCTTTGCTTGACGCTGCCTCATAGATGTCAGCGCTGCAGGACAGCTCCCCAGACCTCCTGTGCTGGCCCCGCTTGTGGCTGGCGTTGGTGCACAAGCAACAGCTCAGCGTGTTCCCCATGGGGTAGCTCGGCTCCTCTCCAGCAGCTTTGGCCGTCCCTTGCTTCCAAGTCTGCAGAGCTCAGCACTTCCTCCACCTCTTCCCAGCAAATGTACGCTGGCAGGGCCAGCCCCTGGCAATGGGGCTGCACCCCACTAGCAGGCTGCACCTCACCTCAGATGCCTCCCCTCAGCTGACTTGTCTGCAAGGGTCCCTTGGGAACCTGCTTGGTTTATTTAGAATGGGTCTAGATGTAACAAGCTGTAATTGCGAGGAAGAGAGCACAGAGGGAGCTCCTCCTCCTTCCACTGCTTCCCACCAACTGAAGGAGGTTGCCCTGACAACCGGCAGAGCTCCCTCCTCCTTCCCAGGAACCAATCAGGCCCAGAGTCCCTTCCACGCGCCCCCGCCCCCATTGTGATGTGGGAGCCTAGGCACGTGGCTCACCAGGCCCCGCCCTGCTGGCAGCCCTGCCCACACCTTTCATTCATTGCTGGCTGCTGGGAGCTTTCAGGATTCTCCACTGTGAGGAAGATCTTATGGTTTCAACAAAGGAAGAGGCTTATGTAAAACAAAACCAGGCCAGGAGCGGTGGTTCACATCTGTAATCCTAACACTTTGGCAGGCCGAGGCAGGGGAGTCATGAGGTCAGGAGATCGAGACCATCCTGGCTAACATGGTGAAACCCCATCCCTACTAAAAATACAAAAAATAAAAATAAAAATAGCCGGGTATGGCAGCACGCACATGTAGTTCCAGCTACTCAAGAGCTGAGGCAGGAGAATCACCTGAACCCAGGAGGCGGAGGTTGCGGTGAGCCAAGGTCACACCATTGCACTCCAGCCTGGGTGACAGAGCAAGACTATGTCTCAAAAAAAAAAAAAGAGAATAGAAGAGAACAGAGGGGAGGGGAAAGGAGGAAAGGAGAGGAGAGAAAACCACCACATAATAAGATTTTAAATGTGATCCTAATGGCTTTTTTTTTTTTTTTGGATGGAATGTCGCTCTTGTTGCCCAGGGTGGAGTGCAATAGCGCAATCTCGGCTCACCATAACCTCCACCTCCTGGGTTCAAGCGATTCTCCTGCCTCAGTCTCCCAAAGTGCTGGGATTACAGGCGTGAGCCACCGTGCCCAGCCTGTGATTATTTTTATTTTTTATTTTAAGAGACAAGGCCTCACTTTGTCACCCAGGCTGGAGTGCAGTGGTGCAATCATAGTTCACTGCAGCCTTTTAACTCGTGGGTTCAAGCAATCCTCCTACCTCCTGAGTAGCTGGAACCACAGATGTGTGCCACCATGCCTTCCTAATTTCTAAAATTTTTTATAGATGAGGTCTTGCTATGTTGCTCTAGCTGGTCTCAAACTTCTAGTCCCAAGCAATCTTCCCACCTCAGCCTCCCAAAGTGCTGGGATTACAGGCAGGAGCCACCACATCCAGCCTAAAACTTTTAAGAAGCAGCTTACAACTTCCATTAACCCATGGAAAGTAAACATTGGAAATATGGCTGCCCAGAAATCTGCAAACGTGATAATCGCTAAAGGCTATTCTGTCAGACACAGACACCGTTGATATCACACATCCACCCTCATTGAAAGCTAAGTATGATAAGAAGGGAACTGCACAGAAACCACAACATCAAGACTTTGAATGACAGTTGAACTAGTTGACCTTGAAAGTTTCTTTCACATTCTATAATGTTATGGCTTTATCAACCTTCTCTCTCTCCATGCCCAAGCATATCCCAACAACCTTTTCGAAGGAAGAGAGGAAGACTCAGATCCTTAATCAGCATTTAATGCTGAAACAAATTATGTCTGGCTTTTATATTAAAAATTACTAAATATAACATACCTCAGTTCCATCTTTAGCATTTTCTTGCAGGTCAGAGAAGACTGTAGGTTTCACCAAGACAGCACCATAACCTTCATTATTATGTATTATATGATTCACCGTGGATATCTTGGGAATGTCACAATGTTCATCTAAGAAGTCCTGTGGCAATGAAAACAAATGTTTTCAACATTTCCTGCTTTAAAAATATTCTGTATTCACACTATTCTAAAAATAAAGGGGAAAGGCTATGCTTAGTTCCATGTTGTAGCACAGTTTGAGCCCTTAGTGACACAGCTTTCCTCTGTCATTTCTGCAGATCTATAGGTAACAAAGCATTATCACAAGAGATTCCAATCACTGACTACTGATATTATCGAAAGGTGTATACTGTTCATGTTTTTCAAAACCAGAAAATAGAACCCAACAATTTAATAAAGCATAATTTGTAGGTGAAGCCATTCTATCCATTGAAAAGTGGGTGTTTTGGCCAATGCTCACCTTAATGAAGATCCCTTCCTTGCAGTGGTGGATCCCATTGTCACTCAGGGTGCACTGACTCCCAGGGTAGATTTCTATACGGGCACCCTATGAGTCACAGTTTGAGAAAATGACAATCAGTTTTTAAAAGGCAAGACTAGAAGAGTTTATTATAATTACTTCTTAGCCTTTAATACAGTACAAATGTACAGCACAAAGATAAAGTATTTTACAGATAAGTTTTATCAGCCATTTTTAATCAACATTTCCATTTGTTCCATTTCTAGCAAGTTGTTGACAATTTATCACTTTCAAAACCACACACACACACACACACATTTGCCTAAGTGCCAACAGTTAATTCTTGTTCTACTTTTTCATTCTAGATAAATGATTTCTGATTCTGCCAAAGAAAGGTCATTTAACAATTGTCAAAAGATGCACTTATTCAAAATGACCATTCTCTCAGATACTCAATTAGTTGGAGAAAAGTATTTGAATTTAGTAAAATATTGTAATTTGAGGATAGAAACAAGACCCCACATTTTCCAAAACGTGCCAGTTTTAAAATACCCCACCCAAATTAAAAATCATTTCTATGAGTGAAACAATGGCTTTCCCTACCACACACGTTAACGTTAGCAGCCAGTACAATGTCATTCAAACAGAGTAACCAGAAGGATCAAACATGACACTATTCTCTCACACCTCATGGCACCAAAAAACATAAAAGTAATAAGAATTTCTTTCCTAATGCTATGCAAGGCACTCTGGGAAACAAAAATAATTCACTCAAACCTCTATAGTTATTTCAGCAACCATTTGGGAATAATTTAATACACAACAGCATTGATGAAGAAGAATTGCTATAACCATTGATGACACATCTACTGCATGTATGTTCAGTTAATTTTCTAGTAGCAGTAGTATTCCATGAGAAAACATTTATGATTACTTAACCCTGTACATATACCCGAACCATATGTATACACCAATCTAACTCTCTGTAGAGAGGATTTTAAAAATGTGCTAATTGGGCCTTCTTCTAAGAGATTTTCAATTTGGGGTTGTGTGTAAAAAAAAAGGTTTAGGGGCGATTACATTAAAAAATATCTACAGCAAGATAGTTAAAATTAAATATCAAATGATCAAGAATCACATAAAATTTGTAAAGGAGAACAATTAAAACCAGCAGTCATGTAGAAAATGAAAGTCATATTCAAAATATGTTATGAAAATGTACAGATAATTTGTCAATTAAAAAGTAACTGAGGAGCCTGCCACTCCTGGGATGATGGAGCAGATGTCCCTATTCCTCCTGCTAGGTACGACCAAAAACCGTGGGCATTATATATAAAACAAGCATAAGACAGAAAAGTGGAGAGAAGAGGGCAGACCAGCTAGGGACCTCAGGACCCAAGAAACAACACCAACACAGTGGTGAAGTTCCTTTCTTTTTGCTTCATAATCCCTAGACTTGGAGCTGAAGAAGCCAGCAATCCAGTACACCAACAGACATACACCTAAAACAAAGCTGCTCTAATGAAAGGACTAAGCAACCTAGAAAGACAGAAAACTTTTAGATAATAATAGCTCTATTCCAGGTAAACACCACAGCATAAAACAGTGGCCCAAATCTCACCCATGCCAGCAAAGATTAAGAGAAAAACCTAAAGTTTTTCTCCCTCAAGGATGTAACCAGGTACCACACCTTGACTGGGGCAGTACCAGAGAAGATCAAGCAAGGAGCCAGGACTTTCATCCCCACCAACCACAGTTACAAGGCCCTCCCTGCAGCAGTGTCAGTGAAAACTATACGAGGAGCCTGGACTTGTACTCCGACCTGGCAGTGCCAAGACAACCACTCCCTCCCTACTGGGGCAGAGTCAGAGCAGGCCTAGTGGAGATTCCAGACTTTCACCATTGCCCAGTGGTAACAAGACCACTCCCATATATCACAGTGCCAGTGGAGACCATGTAGGAAGCTAGACCTCCCACACCTACATAGCAGTAATGAGGAGATCCTCCACCCAACTTGGGTATCAATGGAGGCCAGGTGGGAACCATGACTTCTACCTCCACCAGTAACAAGATGATGCCCATCTACCCCCAATCCCGTCCCTTCTTGTAGTAGTATCAGAGAAGCCAAGTTAAAACAGAAGATCCAGAGTTCTCACAACACAATACAAAAATATCCAACTTTCACTTGAAAATCCCTTGTCATACCAAGAATGAGGAAAATGTCAAAAACAATAAGACAATCAACAGATGCCAAAACCAAGATGTCAGAGATGATAGAATTAACTGGCAGTGATTTTAAAGCAGCCATGATAAAAATGCTTCAATAAGGAATTATGAACGCACATAAAGCCAACGAAAAATGAAAGTCTCAGCAAAGAAGTAGATGATATAAAAAACCAAATGGAAATTTTAGAACTGAAAAATACAATAACGAAAATAGAAACTCAGTGGATGTGCTCAACAGCAGAATG
>NW_026652894.1:0-20707 GCF_009828535.3 Hylobates moloch
CAAATACATACTGCATTAAACATTGAAAATCTTCATGATTATAGAATTATTTAGTGTTAAAAATGATGCATGGCATGAAGAGAATGTTAAGAATAAGTCTCCTGGCTAACACAGTGAAACCCCGTCTCTACTAAAAAAATACAAAAAAATTAGCTGGGCATGGTGGCGGGCGCCTGTAGTCCCAGCTACTCCGTCCAGAGGCTGAGGCAGGAGAATGGTGCGAACCCGGGAGGCAGAGCTTGCAGTGAGAGGAGATCGAGCCACTGCACTCCAGCCTGGGCGACTGAGCAAGACTCTGCCTCAAAAAAAAAAAAAAAAAAAAAAAGTCACATAAAGTATACTCAGAACATTGTAGAAGGTGCTTTATTTAGGTAAACAGGCGCTTAAAATAATCAAAATGTTTTTGATAAAATGTCTGCTGGTAGAAAAAGTACTTGAATAAAATGAAAAAGTAGTAAGGAAAACTTATATTTATGCTATGTTTAAATGAAAGCAGACAAATATTAGAAAAAGTCTTTTTTTGGTCTACGGACAAATTAGATAAAATCTACTTGTCTATCGACATCTCATTTCTGTTACCACTGTGCAGCAGGGTCTTGGATCTAAGAGGTCAGACCCTTCCCGTGTCTTTCCACAGTTGTGACCTTGGACTACATCATTATTATTTGATACTTATGTTGCTATAAGCACGGCTACCACAAACGGACTCAAAGAGTTCTATTTATAAAAATAATTTCTACTTTTTAAAACACTACTCAAACAAATTGTTGTTATTGCAGTCCCACTGGTTTCCTATTCTTTACGCATTTTTTTCTCCTGAAATGTTCCTTCAGATCTATACTGGACAATACACATATGTCAATAATTTCAAGTCAAAAGCATTATCTTTTCATGTTTCAAGTTGTACAAAACCACAGCTTAAACTGTTTTTCTATAAATCCAATGAGAACTTTTGTACATCTAGATATACCGCTGAATCATATATTTGCCCAAAGGTGGACTCAGAGTAATTCTTTAGTTTTTGGCCAAATTTCACCTCAGAACTTGTGAATTACTGGTGAATTCTAAGCCTTATTTTTTATACTATACTACACTAGTGTCTAAAACTCATTCTGAAAATTAGTAGAATTTCACTATCAAGCAGTAATCTACTTACCAGATAGATTTTTTTAAAGTATTTTTTTTTTTTTTTTGGAAGCCAGAGTCTCACTCTGTCACCCAGGCTGGAGTGCAATGGTGCAATCTCAACTCACTGCAGCCTCCTCCTCCTAGGTTCAAGTGATTCTCCTGCCTCAGTTTCCCGAGTAGCTAGGATTACAGGCATGTGCTACCACATCTAACTAATTTTGTATTTTTAGTACAGACAGGGTTTCACCATATTAGCCAGACTGGTCTCGAACTCCTGAACTCAAGTGATCCTCCCACCTCAGGCCTCCCAAAGTGCTGGCATTACAGGCATGAGTTACAGTGCCCAGCTAAGTATGTTTTTAGAAATATCAGAATTTCTTCTGAGCATATGCAATGGTAAGAAAACCAAGTCAAAGCCTCTGATTTTGTATTTTCACATCACTCAATATTAATATCTTTAGAGAATAATAACATCAATAATACACGATACCCCAGGATCCCAAGAATTTTCTTCATCTTCTTCTTGTTTGGATTCTGATGGGAACCTCTGATCTATAAAACGTTAATCACAGATACATTCATGAGAACATTTCTTATTATAAATTTTTAAAACATATACAAATCTATTTTCATTCATGAATCTGTGGACTTTCTTCTGTAGCCTGTATATTCTATTGGTGGATAACAACCACCACTTCTATAGTCAATTGGTTAGAACTGCAATCTTAAAAATCTAAAAATTAACTTCATATTCATTAGAATGCAAAAAACAATAAAAATTTGACTACTTTGTATTATTCCTTCACGAAAGAAGTCATATCTTCTTCTCCCATGAAACACACCATGTCAGATATTTGCTATTCACTCAGATAACTTTAATTACCTATCATCTCTCATTTCTTTCTAAGTTTTTAGTTTTTAGTATTACTTAGTTTGATTAAGCAATCTTTATTACACGGTTCTTCAAAAAAATTATTTATCAATAAGTAAGATTCTTCAAGACATTAACTTTTTGATATTAGCAAAATATATGTCGAACCCTTTAAATTTCAATATGCCATGACAGTATATTTGGTGTAAATATGTTTCAGATAAATAAGCCTAAAGAACTTGTACTGCATATAAATTAAAAGCTGCTTTAATTACAATGAGATAGTATTTCCTCAATGCAACAATATCTTCAGAATCAACTTGTGACTCCTTGGAGAAACATTAGAAACTTATAGGAAAAATGACTGCTGTAGGTAACCTAAATTTCCAACACTTCATAGAATTAAATCAAGGTCCACACAAAGTCCAAGAGTGCTGAGAGCCATGAGGCAGAAAATGAATATGTAACAGAAATATTCTAAATGCATCTGAAGTGAATTCACTCAAATTTCCTTTTCAGAAACTCTAAAGTTGCCTGGCTATCTTCTTTCCTGCCCCATTTCCTGCCTCACAATCCATCTTCCTTAGCCAAAATAATGTCTACATCTGTGGTATTGATTCTTCCCATTCAACATCTTTTAAAATCAATTTTCCCAACACTTTCTTTCTCTTTGATTAGGGGTAGTATCTGACAGCTGTAATTACTATTTCTTTACCTCTTTTTTCCCCTCTGGCCAGAAACATACTCAGAAATAAAAGCAATATAATGCTTTCCCTTGACCCTGCTATGCCTTGACCTTCTATCTAACTGCCCTTCTTCCAGATTTTTCCAAAGGAAGGGCTGTTCCTTTGCTACTTAAGAGTGAGGTCCAAGGACCACCAGCATCAGCATCACTTGAGAACTTATTAAAAAATGCCAGAATCCCAAGTCTGCTGAATCATTGCATGCATTGTTAACAAGGTATTCAGCTGATTTTCTAAAGTTTGAAAACTTCTGGTCTTTACTGAGTCTTTATGACAAATTATATGCACGCATGGCTGTGCAAATATGCTTATATTCACCTATTGCAGATAAAACACAACTCTCCATGGTCAGGTGCTTCCATCCCTAATGTCTTCCCATCAGTGAGAAAGACAGGAGTGACAACATGTTTGCTGTAATTCCCTGGCAAATTTTGGTAATGAAAGGTCACTTTATATTCTTCAAATCTTTCCAACCATGCTCTATCTTTTTCTAAAGAATTATTTTATTTTACCATCCACCATTATATAAACCTGCTTCTTGTTCCCCCATGTACTCCCTGTACTCTCTGTCTTCCTGTGTCTTCATTCCCTCTTTTACTCCTTTCCTCAGGTCTTAAAGTATATTGAGTTTAAACTAACAATTCAGCTCTTTTTTTTTTTTTTTTTGCACTCTCAGTGTAATCTGTTGCCAACAACTGAGAAGACATATAACTTTCACTCCTTTTGTTCTTCTATGCTATGCATTTAAAAAAATAATTTTCTTTGGCTGTCAGAGTATATCAGTCCTCACACACTTAGACAAACATTTGGTCAAATGATGTTTTAAATAAAAAAATTGTTCTTACCTTCTATATTGTGATTTATTGTTTTGATATCTTTTTGATATGCAGCATCAGGTAAACACATATAATTCTGTGCAGCACTCTTAGAGATAATCTGTTAAAGGTAATATCAATAAATAATTTTTTTTTCCTTTGTTTAAAGTCTCGCAGGGTGGCTCATTGGTGTGATCTCGGCCTACTGCCACCTCTGTCTCCCAGATTCAAGCGATTCTCCTGCCTCAGCCTCCCGAGTAGCAGGGACTACAGTCATGAGCCACCATGCCTGGCTAATTTGTTATGTTTTTAGGAGAGACAGGGTTTCACCATGTTGGCCAGGCTGGTCTCGAACTCCTGACCTCAAGTGATCCGCCCACCTCAGCCTCCCAAAGCCCTGGGATTACGGCATGAGCCACATCAATAAATAATTTCAATTTAAAATAATAAAATGACAAACATCCATCTTTTTTATTTAAAATCTTTTTTATGGGGCCGGGCATGGTGGTTCACACCTGCAATCCCAGCACTTTGGGAGGCCAAGGCGGGTGGATCATGAGGTCAAGAGATCGACACCATCCTGGCCAACTTGGTGAAACCCCATCTCTACTAAAAATACAAAAATTAGCTGGGCATGGTGGTGGGTGCCTGTAATCCCAGCTACTCAGGAGGCTGAGGCAGGAGAATCGCTGGAACCCAGGAGGCAGAGATTGCAGTGAGCTGAGATTGCGCCATTGCACTCCAGCCTGGTGACAGAGCGAGACTCCATCTCAAAAAAAACCAAAAAATCTTTTTTTAAAACATATATATATATATATATTTTTTTTTTTTACTTTAAAGGCAATTTGATTTAAAGCTGTTAACATATTGAACACCAAAACATTTCAAGAGAAAATCTCACATATGCTCTGTAGATAACGCTTATCTTTTATCTTCATGTGGCTATTGACTAGGTTACTGAGCATGGAAAATAAAACATATTCAGAAAAAATTCACTCGTGCACGTATTTCAAAAGGAATTAACTTCAAAGTATCTGCCTTACTCTGTAGTCCTCACCAAAAATAATAGGGCATTTCAAACACAACACAGTATGATTAAACACTTGACATATGCATAATTATAGAATTTTTGTTAAAATCTATGCACGGCATGAAGAGAATTTTCAGAGTATGTCATGCAGAGTAGGAATCGAACTCCATAGAAGTTGATTCATTTAGGAAAACAAGAGTTTAAGGTAATAAGAATAATTTTTACAAGTTTTTTGCTGATAAAGAACTGCTTGAATAAGGAAAACTTATATTTATGTTAGTTTTAAATGAAAGCAAACAATCATTAGATAAAGTATGCAACTGATTCTTAAGACATAAATTCAGAAAAGTAGAGCAAGCCTTCATAAAAAGAGAAAAATAAAAACATGTATTCGTGAAACATCTAACATGTGCCGGACACATATCTGCAGATTTTTCTTCACCTTAGAATAATGAGGATGATGACGATGTTGGTGGTTACCCCACTTTCTGCTTCTTAGTCATTCTAGGTTGTTAAGAACAAAATGATGAACAAGTACTGTCCCCTGTTCTCTCTGTTCAGAATGTCTTCCTCTTTGACTTTCATATGGCTTACTCCTCATGTTTGAGATGGGAGATTAAATGACAGACTCAGAAAGATTTACTCTGACCATAGAATTCCACTGCCACTCCCATACCCATGCTAATTATAAAGTTCTTCAATTTTCTCTAACCAAACATTCTCTGTTTTGTTTTGAAGAAAAAGTTATAGCGACTTGTAAGTGTTTTTTATTTGTTATTCTCTTCCTACTACTACACCATAATCCCTCATCTTGGATATTCAGAGACTCACTGCCTAGCATACGGTACTCAGAAAGAAATTACTCCAGGTCAAAACATTGCAAATCTCATTAGGAAAGTCTAACTTTCCTAACTGCTATATTTCTATGGAAAATCTGCAGTAGTAGCCTGCTGAAAGTTACCATCCTCTTACCCAAAATTAGAAATCCACATGCCTGTTCCTACTGCCTGTTCTTGTGCCAACAGTACTGCTTTCACATAAATGTCACTTTGATCATTCTGTCCTACATTTGTATACAGACTTTCCAGTTTACAAAATGTTTTCTCATTTGTTACAATATTATTTCATCACATGTGCCCAAGAGGTAGATACAAGCACTATTTTTATAAACAAGGTTACTGGTATTTGATTAGGTTAAATGATTTTTTTCCAAGTTCCCACAGCTAGTAAGTGATGGAACCAAAATACAGACTTATTTTCTGACAACCACTTGTTGCTGTTACCACTATGCAGCTGCTGCTTCTAAGTGGTGAGGCCTTTCCTATCTCTTCCACATCCACAGTTGTGACCTTGGAATACATCATTATTATTTGATACTTACATGGCTGCAAACATGGCTGCCACAAAGGGACTCAGAGTTCTATTTGTGAAAAAAATATCTGCTTATTAAAATACTACTCAACAAAATTGTTGTTATTATAGTTTTACAGGTGTCCTATTTCTCATGCTTATCCAACTCCTGCAATGTTCCTTCAGATCTATACTGGATAATCAAAATATACCAATACTTTCAATTCCCAGGCATTATCTTTTCAAGTTCCAAGTTGAGCAAGACTAAGACTACAGTTTAAACTCTTTCTCCCTGAATCCAATTAGAGCTTTTGTACATCTAGATATACACAGAATCATCTATTTGCCCGTAAATCAACGCAGAGAAATTATTTAGTTGTTAGACAAACTTCACTTCAGAGCTCAAATAGATTCCTAGTGGCTTCTAAGCCTTATTTTCTTTTGCACTATTCTACACTGGCTTCAAAATTAATCTTGCAAATTAGCAGAATTGCACTATGCAGCTGTTATCTACTTGGCACGTGATTATAAAGTATGTTCTGATAAATGTCAGAAAATAATTTCTTATAGACATACGCAGAGGTGACACAATAAAGTCAAATCATCTTTTTATGTTTTAAGATTACTCATTACTTAAGTTTTAAAACAACAACAACAACAATACACCTGAAGGTGATTTTGTATCTTCTTTTTGTCCTGATTCTGATGTGGGCATCTTATCTACAAAATGTTATTCACAGACACATATATGAGAACATTTATTACTGTAAATGTAAAAACATATACAAATCTATTTCCGTTTATGAATATTTCAAAAATAAAAGTAATAGCAAAAATAGAATTTCAAAATTGAAGCAGGTTCAGAAAAAAGAATTGATAGTATGAACAAAGACAGCAAACAGTATTTTTTTTTTTTTTGAGATGGAGTCTCGCTCTGTCCCCCAGGTTGGAGTGCAGTGGCGTGATCTTGGCTCACTGCAAGCCCCACCTCCTGGGTTCACACCATTCTCCTGCCTCAGCCTCCCCAGTAGCTGGGACTACAGGCGCCCACCACCACACCCGGCTAATTTTTTGTATTTTTAGTAGAGACAGGGTTTCACCATGGTCTCGATCTCCTGACCTCATGATCCGCCCATCTCGGCCTCCCAAAGTGCAGCAAAAAGTACTCTTTTAAGTAGACATTGTTATTTGGTCTATAAAATTGTTTTCTAAATAATAGCATTTAAGCATAGAAAAATTTTCAGAGATATTCACTAAATTACCACTTCTATTATTTTAGTATAAAAAATAAAATTGTCATTACTTGTTTGATCTTGTGGAGCTTGTTCAATAATGCCAATATCATTTTCTTGTTGTCCAGTTACTGTCTTTGTTGCTCCCTCCTATTACAAACAAAAACCAAAAAGCAACAACAAAAAAACACTTCAGAAAAAAATTGTATTTATTCACTCACTCACTCAATTTGTTAGACAATAAAAAATATATACATTGTATCTATCAAATCACAGGCACTACCCTGGGAGAAGCAGAAAATATACACAGAAGATAGATTCTGGCTTACATTCAAGAAATGGTAGAGACATGTGAAAACAATAAGAACAGAAAAGTATAATTCACCAGTTCTACAATCTAAGTCAATAAAATACATAAGGGCATAAAGGAGAGAACGATCAGTTTCACCTGAAAAGCACAGAAAATGCTGCCATAATGGGGCCATATTTGGAAGGACAGGCAAAGTGCAGAGTTAGGATACAAAGACTCTAGGTGCAATAGCATATTCAAAATAATAAGGCATGAAATAACATGGCAACTGAGGGATGCCAAAGGGATGTGGTAAAACTGGAACACAGTCAGAGGAAACGAGTTGAAGAGATAAAATGGGGCCAAACCATGTAAGATATGTGTCACACTAGAATGTGAACTTACCCCTTCATGTAATGGGTATCCACTCAATATGCACATGAATTACATCATTACAAATAAATTTTAGAAAGGTGACCCTTCCAGCGATGTAAAGATAGATGAACATGGGGAGATGGGGCAAAACTAGAAAGGAGCACTTCAAAATTATAGGTAGAGAGTTAATTATGGTAATAAGATATGGAAAATTATAATAAGGTAGATAATACAAAATTTGGTGTGTGACTGGATTGGTGACCAGGAGGAGGGTTGAAGTGCAAGATGTGGGGGACGGTTGAAATGCAGGTTGAAGTGCTTGAGCATTTCATGGCTACTTCCTAGGTGTTATTTACTAGAATGGGGAAACCACATGACAGAGTAGATTACAAAGGGTCAGAAAAGAGTCAGGAAAAGAATAAAAATGATGTTTTCAGTTTGAGACCTACAAGATTTGAGGCATCCAAGGGGCTTGGAAGAAAGATCTGGACAAATACATTTGGAGTATAAGTAGATGACCTACATGAGGACAATTACGTAGTGATAAGAAAATAAATATTTATAAGATAGACTAAATGAGTAGAAATAAGCAACACAAATCTACACAGACTGCCAAAATTTTGAAAATGAAATCAAAGGAGAGAGAAAAACATGGGATTAAGTTTCTCAGTTATATATTTCCAAATTTGTTTCCAGAATATAATTTTATTTATATAGGTAAATATTTATTTCTGAAATATTATTGCAATATGCATCATTGAATTGAACGAAAACATTTAATTCTAAAACAAGATTCTACAAAACGACCTCTATAAAAACCTTGAAATTTTTAATTGTGCAAGAGAAACGCTTACCCATAGAATTATGAGGCATTTTTAAGTACTGCTGTAAAGTGAGATAGAAATGTAAACCCTGTTTCAAAATTCACATGCTTTTCTTATGTTCCTGTAAACAATATAATACTAGCTCGAATTGCCTACTTACACCATATAGGATGGTAGTTTAAAATTGGAGAAAAGATCTCACATAAAGAAAATTAAGCAATAATTATTCAAGTTGAAGATTTAATGGTTTTTACACATATCTATGATTGTCAAGCAGGATTCAGTATTCACAGGAAAAGTGAAGAAAGAAATAAAAAATTCAAGTCGACAGGATTCCTGAGTTTTAGAAATAAACAAATATATGTGCAAAGTTTAATAATTATGAAGACTCAAGTTAAGAAGGCCTCCTGGAAATAATATCAAATATCCTCATTGCAAGAGATATTTTAAGAGTAAAAACAATTCTTCCGATGGTAAGTTTGTTTACTCTGTTAACAATCTTCCCTTACACATGATTCTATGATAATAGGTACTTTACTTTAAAAACATTCACAAATATTGAATACATTCATTTGATGTGTGCATATAATACCATTACACACAGATACTATGAGCAAAGGATGTCAGAATATTTCTAGAGATTAATAATTCCTACATTTATTTCTTTGAGAGTGTTCTAGCTTAAAAGTGATTTTTCTCTTTTAAGAGATACAGATTAAGAACCTTGTTCATATGATCAGAAAATTTAATTTTAATAAACAGCTTAAATAAAATGCTTATTTATACTCTATTATCAAAAATATTCAAAACAGCTACCACGGTTACATCAAAGAGTAAGATAAACTAGGTAAATAACCTAAGAATATGTCAAACATTAAATTATAAATCTTAAACCAGAAACTAACGAGTCAAAAATTTAAAATTCCCAATAAAGCTGACTAGACCTAAAACAGATTTCACTTTGCATTCTACATTAATATAAGTATGACTACATTAAATATAAAACATAAAGTTACTAAAGGAAGTGAGAATTAAATTTTCATTCCTTGTTTATAATTTTTTTGTTAACACACTATAAATGTACATGTTTTGGGGGTACATATTACCACTTAATACATTCACATAATCAAAACAGAATAATCGACATATTAATCACCCTAAGTATTTATCTTTCCTTTATGTTAGAAACATTCAAATTATTCTCTACTAGGTATTTTAAAGAATACAACAGATTGCTCTTACCTATACTTACCCTTATATCTTCTTTCAGTTTTTTATTAAAATCAGCTACAAGTCACTCAAAAACACCTGAGCTGTATTTTATTACCTGGCTATGTTTTCTTAATTTTTATTTTAAATCATTTATATCATATCTTTCATTGCAGAGAGTTCCTGCTCTCATTTAAACAACTATTTTTGCTGTGTTTCTTTTTATAATAATCTGTGCCATCTTGACTGTCTCATGGAGTCTCTATGTTTATCTCACCCTTCTTCAATGAATTATTTCATTTCACCCCCTTCATGTAATTTATTATTATACAAATATGGTGGTATCCATTAGATTATTATTTTTCTTTTTTTTTTTTTTGAAATGGAGTCTCATTCTGTCCCCCAGGCTGGAGTGCAGTGGTGTGATCTCAGCTCACCGCAAGCTCCGCCTCCTGGGTTCACGCCATTCTCCTGTCTAAGCCTCCCGAGTAGCTGGGACTACAGGCGCCCGCCACCACGCCCGGCTAATTTTTTGTATTTTTAGTAGAGACGGGGTTTCACCATGTTAGCCAGGCTGGTCTCCATCTCCTGACCTCATGATCCATCCTCCTCGGCCTCCCAAAGGGATTACAGGCGTGAGCCACCGCGCCCGGCCCCTAGATTTTTTTTTAACCAAAATAACCTAGGACAAAAATTTACCCTTACATAGTTTATAATATTGTAGAAATAATTAAAATTTAAAAAGTTAAGTTACATGTTATATTTTGAAATATCTTCACGATTTACAGTTGTATTAATTACCTCTTGTGTGGAAAAATGTGAGAGTTTAGTTTTTAATAGTACCTTATTTAACTGGGTTTGCATTGAAATAGTATAGGTTGTTTCTATTCTGTTTGCAAAAAGCTAAGTATAAATAATTGAGCTTCTGCACAGCAAAAGAAACTACCATCAGAGTGAACAGGCAACCTACAGAATGGGAGAAAATTTTTGCAACCTACTCATCTGACAAAGGGCTAATATCCAGAATCTACAATGAACTCAAACAAATTTACAAGAAAAAACAAACAACCCCATCAAAAAGTGGGCGAAGGACATGAACAGACACTTCTCAAAAGAAGACATTTATGCAGCCAAAAAACACATGAAAAAATGCTCATCATCACTGGCCATCAGAGAAATGCAAATCAAAACCACAATGAGATACCATCTCACACCAGTTAGAATGGCCATCATTAAAAAGTCAGGAAACAACAGGTGCTGGAGAGGATGTGGAGAAATAGGAACTGTTGGTGGGACTGTAAACTAGTTCAACCACTGTGGAAGTCAGTGTGGCGATTCCTCAGGGATCTAGAACTAGAAATACCATTTGACCCAGCCATCCCATTACTGGGTATATACCCAAAGGACTATAAATCATGCTGCTATAAAGACACATGCACAGGTATGTTTATTGCGGCACTATTCACAATAGCAAAGACTTGGAACCAACCCAAATGTCCAACAACGATAGACTGGATTAAGAAAATGTGGCACATATACACCATGGAATACTGTGCAGCCATAAAAAAGGATGAGTTCATGTCCTTTGTAGGGACATGGATGAAACTGGAAAACATCATTCTCAGTAAACTATCGCAAGGACAAAAAAAACAAACACTGCATGTTCTCACTCATAGGTGGGAATTGAACAATGAGAACTCATGGACACAGGAAGGGGAATATCACACTCCGGGGACTGTTGTGGGGTGGGGGGAGGGGGGAGGGACAGCATTAGGAGATATACCTAATGCTAAATGACGAGTTAATGGGTGCAGCAAACCAACACAGCACATGGATACATATGTAACAAACCTGCACATTGTGCACATGTACCCTAAAACCTAAAGTATAATAATAAAATAAAAAATAAATAAATAAATAAATAAATAATTGTACAAATTCTGCTTCTTCCAAGAAACAGAAAAAAAAGAGTAAATCATGGGGAGGGCAATGATTGATTAATGAAAATCATATATAGCCACTAAATAGAAACCTGTAAATAAATATGCTGACAATTGAGACAGTGATGCCCAGACAGCAGACACTGAAAAAATGTATTCTGTGAGGAAAAAAGTCTGGGGTAAATCATTTTTAAAAAGGTGAATGAGGAGGGAGAAACAAACAAGAGACATGACCAGTCAATCAAGTATGAGCTTCAGTCTTGAAAGAAAATGAAAAACAACTACTATAAGACATGATGAAATACATAAAATACAGACTTTTGTTCATAATATATTCCTATAATGCTGATCAGTATTTATACTACAAATAGTTATTTTGTTAATATCTGTGTAATAAAGATTTAAATTTTATTATTATATAATAAGACAGTTAAACATGGTCTTCAGCCAATACCTAAAAGCAAGAACATACTTACTACAGAGAGAGAAAAAAATTAAAAATGAATGTTTCATAAATTTTTCACCTGAAGAAAATATTGGTAATAAGAATTTTAGAGTAATGTATTCCTTGAAAAGATATGTTCAATAGAACATGAGTTTCAGCCCGGCGCAGTGGCTCATGCTGTAGTCCCAGCACTTTGGGAGGCTGAGGAGGGTGGATCATGAGGTCAAGAGATCGAGACCGTCCTGGCGAACATGGTAAAACCCTGTCTCTACTAAAATTACAAAAATTAACTTGGAGTGGTGGCACGTGCCTATAGGCCCAGCTACACAGGCGGCTGAGGCAGGAGAATTGCTTGAACCCGGAAGGAAGAGGATGCAGTGAGCCAAGATCATGCCACTGCACTCCAGCCTGCATGACAGAGTGAGACCCCGTCTCAAAAAAAAAAAAAAAGCATGAGTTGAGACTAAAACATATTAAATTTTTTTTAATCTAAACTCCACTTGGAGAATACTAGAAAATATAGTGTAACCTTCTTTCTTATTTACTACATATCTTCTTATTTAAGACATATTTTCTTATGATATTTCACGTGAATTTATGCATTCTAAATATTAAAAGAAAATATAAATTTAAACCATATTTTAGAAATGCATTAGATTTAATTATAAGATATATTATGCATATTATCTTACTTGTAACATTCCATAACATAAAAATTCATTTGTCTGCTTATTTATTCACATTGAAAACCTCTTAAAATGCTATTTATAGGCAAGACTGTATTCTGGGCACACTAGGATGCACACAAGTATGTTTTCTAACCTACAATATCTCATAGTGATGCAAGAGCTTCAAAACGATTAAACAACTAAATACAAAATCTTTTGAAATTTAAAATTTTCAAATGTTATCAAAGATCTTCGAACAATCTGTTTAAAAACTGCAATTTAAAAATTCTGAAATTAAAATCTTACCATATGCTTATTAAGAGTCTCTGCTTCCACAACTGGTTGTTTACTTGGGGTTAAACCTGCATTCTTCATTTAGACAAAGAATTTAAAGTATACTTTTAATTAAATGACTTAGAAAACACACTGGCATGCCTTAAAAATACAGATTCTGAGAAAGAGAATTTACATTTCTAGATTTCTACAATATTTTTTAAATTAGAGATAAGGTCTCGCTATGTTGCCCACACTGGTCTCAAACTCTTGGGCTCAAGCAATCCTCCTGCATCAGCCTCCTTGGTAGCTGGAACTACAGGCATGCACCACCATGCCCAAATAAATTTTCACAATTTCTAATATTATTTTGGTGTAATTAAAGAACCAAGAAGAGAAACTGAGAAAAAGCTCTCTCCTAAAAACTACGTGATACCAAAATAATAAGTGCAAGAAAAACCTATATGCTATGTGGCACAGTTTTGGAACTGAACAGTATCAGAGAGATTCCTTGATTACTATAATAAGTAACTTGATCCATTAAAGTTAAATTTAAGCATGAGTTTTTTTAAGTTACAATGGGATAATTTTCAAACTCACAGTAAGTACACTTATCCAAACAAAAATTTACCAGATTTTATATATTCTCTACTGCGGAAAAGTTTTTTCTAATATAACGTTCCTGTCACTATGTATTCTCCAGCCCATTCCTTTTTTGGGCCCTCACGCCCTCAAAGTATTTACCAATCATTTGTTATGTACTAAAGTAAAAAAAAAGTTTAAATCAACTACTCATATTTTATATAAAATGTTCTTATCTGACCAACTTTATATTACAGACATGAAATAATGATACTTACACCACTGCAAAACATGAAAAGTAAATACAGAACTAGATTCCAACTGAGAAAATCAACTTCACAAGAGACTATTTTACCTTGGTAGCAAGATTAAAGTCTTCCTCAACTTTTATAGACTGTGAAATTTCAATAGTCGTTTTTCCAAAAAGACTTTAGAGAAAGAAGATACAACATAAGTGAGCAAATTCATGTATTTTAAAATCTGCTAGTTCATATCTTGGTGCTCACTTTAAAAAATGAAAACAAAAAGCAAAATCTGGGGAAAGATCAGTCCTCTGTATATTAAATAATGTTTCTTGGTAAAATTAACATATGCCCTCTGTTCTTATAAAAGATTTTAGTTATCTATTTTTTTTTTTTTTTTTTTTGAGACGGAGTCTCGCTATGTCACCCAGGCTGGAGTGCAGTGGTGCGATCTCAGCTCACTGCAAGCTCCGCCTCCAGGGTTTGCGCCATTCTCCTGCCTCAGCCTCCCGAGTAGCTGGGACTACAGGCGCCCGCCACCATGCCTGGCTAATTTTTTGTATTTTTAGTAGAGACGGGGTTTCACCATGTTATCTATTTTTGACTGTACCTCCCCAACCTATAACATCCAATGAACACTCACTCTTAGTTCCATAAAAAATAGTGACAGCCAATATAATTGGCATACCCTGAGTATAATTCATCCTCACAAACTGTCCTCAATGATGAACTGGAAATCTACTTAATGACTGACATAACTTTTGATATCTAAACTGGAACAAACTTGATAACCTAAAATGAGGAAGAAAGACACAGTTACTTTGTCCCTTTTCCATTATCTATCTCTGATTCAAAGACTAATCTGTGTCACAGGAAAATGACATTCTTTGTTTTTCAGCATAAAATCCACTTAAGAAGGCCCTGTTGCTTCCCTTCACCCTAAAACACTACAGAGAGTGCCCTGAAATATTTGAAATGTTGAAAAGCTGACCCTACAAATGTCAAATCACAAATGTATGTTTGTTATTGGGAATATTTTTCTCAACAAAAATTGAAACATTAAAAATAATAAAATCTAACTACTTATTTTATACTTGTCCTTCCTTGTTCAGGTCTACATAAACTAGCAGCCTTAAAAATCTTCGTAGGTACTTATACCCAAGGAGACAGACTGCTAGAAAAACTGAGTCCTGATAGTTGGATTTCTCTAAGTACCATATACACACAGAGAGAAAGATCTGGAAGTGGGAGACACTTTCACTATATATATAGTGGCTCCCACTTCTAGATCTTTCTTCTGCAGGGCTTCATGGCAGTCTCCAACCTTTAAATATTCAGCTCATCAAAGCACAGATTACTGAAAAGATAAACTCAATGACCAGCCAAGAAGCTCTGTATTTACCTGTTCCTGGAAAACAACTAAATGGAGTCTCAGTCAGTCATTCACCTCCAGCATAAACATGTTACCAAAAACCCAACTGAAGCTCCATGACTTATTTGCCAGCCAATCTTACCCCTGCTTTACATGTACATGGGTAGGACATCAGAGGCTTGGAAAAAGAGGCAAAGGGGAGGGGACACCTGCCCTGGGCCACAGATCTATGTAATTCAGCAACCTTCAATCTCCTAGCACTCAAGGGGCTCTAAGCCACTCCTGTGAGATTTGGGGTGAAAGAAGAGAATAGGGCATTTCTATCTGATAGTAGAGACTTTTTTTTTTTTTACCCGTTCAATAGAAAGCTTGAAGTGTGCGCATTCCTCCAGTTAAACAAGCAAAAAAGCAGCGACCTATTCAGGACTTCTTTTGAACCATATTTTAGTATGCCTTTCTAGGTAACTCCCAATGTCTACTGTGTTTCTGTTCTAATTTATCTTCATCAAACTTGTCATAAGATGCAACATTCTGATCTCTTTGGTAAAACCCTTACTCCTACCAATCCTGCGATTGGTTCTCTTCAAACTTGGCCTTTCCCTGCTAATTCCATTCTTATCTACTTCCACTGGGTTCTCCAGCTAATTCCATTCTTATCCTTTTCAAATTTGTTTAATTAGACCCATTCCCTCTTCCTTTCTATTATTCAAACACTCACTTACATGATTATATAAAAACAAGAGTAATGGGCTTTGAAATGAATTTAAATATTACTTCTGCTACCTCCTATATTTAAATAAGTCACTTTGAGTTTCAGACCCTCCATCTTAACAACCATTTTTCTAGGATATTAAATACAGGTTGAAATATGAAAGTATTTTGATTAGTCTCCAAGAATCCTTAAAATCCTAAAATTCCATGTGCTTTTAATTTTACCTATAGAAAAATGGGGCTGGTGGAAAGGAATAAAATAATAGAAGAAATGAACACCAAGGAAAGCAGAGAAGAAAGTAATCAGGAAAAGATTATAGAAAAGTTATGGAAGAAGAAAAGGAGACTCTAGAAAAAAAATGAAGAGTGCATGCAACTAGACAAGGTTACTGCTTTGAAGAAAAACTAAACTAGGAAGTCAGTAAACAGAGAAATATATAAGAAATAGCCTCTAAATACGATTAACATATCTATATGTAGATATTCTCCAATAAGAGTAAAATAATTAATCTATAGGATTTACCTGGTCTTGCTTATGAAACAAAAACCTATGTCTTGTCACCACAGCTAAGTCAGATCTGCTCTAAAAACTTTGATGATAAAAACAAGGTACTGGTATACAACTTTGACTCTTAAACATGTTAGAACAAAGTCTTGGATTAACCAGTGTTCTAAGAGAAAACTCTAAAAAGAGTTAACATATAACAAAATGTGACTTTTTGAATTGATCCCATCTGGACTTGTACCTTGATCCTAGTGATACAAAGGTCTCCATCAATCTATGCCGAGGGGCAAGAGAAGGGATGTGGGAGCAAGGTAGGCTGATGAAAAACTCAAGGGTCAGCTACTTTTTAGCTATGAAATCATAGGCCAATTAATCAACCTCTCTGAACCACATTTGACTGATTAATACAAAGTAGGTGATAGTAGCACAGATGATTTGCAAAGCTGTGTGATGACTATGTGAGATGATAAATATTAAGCACATAATATATTGTCTAGCCCAGAGTAGAATACTCAACAGATAGTGATTTCTTTCCTATATATTTTCTGAGTTAACATATACGTTTTAAAAAACCATAAAGTCTTGCCTGAATATGGACTCTACAGAACTCACATCCACTATTAAAGAAAAAAAGTAAAATACATTAAATCAACAAATATAGATCAAAAATACCGAATATTAAAAACATAAGAGGGCATGATGGCACATGCCTATAATCCCAGCTACTTGGGAAGGTGAGGCAGGAGGATCACCTCAGGAGCCCAGGAGTCTGAAAGCAGCCTGGGAGACATTGCAAGACTTCAACTTAATTTAAAAGAATCATGCACACTTTCGTGCATGATCCAGATCTTGTATAAAAAAGCATAATACTCTGACGCTTTGTTACAAAGACTCAGATGATTTGATATACAGCATTCCTTTGGGACCATACATTGAGACTATAGTACAATTATTATTAAGTATACTATTGGTAGAAAATTGATGCATTAAGAACTATTATTTCCCCTCCTTTATAGTTCCCAAATGAAAGGAAAAACAGAATTTATCACAATTTGATATCTAAAAGTGAACTACAGTGTCCAATAGCCATAATGCAAACAGAATCCTATAAGACTGACAGAAAATTGTATTATTAGCAGAACTAGTATAAGTGGACAGTGTCAACCTTAGAAAGTATAATTTCTATTAATCCTGATGGCAGTTTCTTTTGCTTTGCAGAAGCTCTTTAGTTTAATTAGATCCCATTTGTCAATTTTGGCTTTTGTTGCCATTGCTTTTGGTGGTTTAGACATGAAGTCCTTGCCCATGCCTATGTCCTGAATGGTATTGCCTAGGTTTTCTTCTAGGGTTTTTATGGTTTTAGGTCTAACATTTAAGTCTTTAATCCATCTTGAATTAATTTTTGTGTAAGGTGTAAGGAAGGGATCCAGTTTCAGCTTTCTACATACGGCTAGCCAGTTTTCACAGCACCATTTATTAAATAGGCAATCCTTTCCCCATTTCTTGTTTTTGTCAAGTTTGTCAAAGATCAGATGGTTGTAGCATGGCAGATGTATACATATATAACAAACCTGCACTTTGTGCACATGTACCCTAGAACTTAAAGTATAATTAAAAAAAAAAAAAGAATAGGAAACCACCTTGAACTAAAAAGTAAAAAAAAAAAAAAAAAAAAAAGAAAGTATAATTTCTAGACAAATGAACTCAGAGCAGTTAGAACAGAGGATACAGTAGTCTCTCTTTATCTGCTCTAAGTGTAGAAAGAAACACACACAACATGATTTCCCTCTGCTGTCACACCACATTCATCAAAACAGAAGACTTCTGTGACCAAATGTGTGAAGGATTTTCTCCACCAACAAGTGAGTAATCAATTCTGTAGCAGAAACCAGCTGGCTGTCCTCTATTAAATTCCAACACTATCTATCTAGAAATAGTCTCAGATTCCACAGGCTGAAGGCTCAGTCTCACAAGACTGCCTCCCACACCAGTTGCAAATCTGGGTCTCTGAAACTTCTAACCAGCTGGTTTCAAGTTGGGGTTCTCAAGACTCCCTCTTTGGGTTTGATTAACATGCTAGAGTGCCCCAAAGATTAAGGGAAACACATTTACCAGTTTATTATAAAGGGTATCATAAAGGAGACACAAGAAGAGATGCATATGGCAAGTTATGGGGGAACTGGCATGGAGTTTCCATGCCCTCCCAGGGCATATCAGCCTCCAAACACTTCCATACATTCAGCTTTCTGGAAGGTCTCTGATCCCAGTCCTTCTGGGTTCTTAAGAAAGCTTTATTACATAGGCATGAATGAAAAAATCTGCAGCCACTGGTAATTGACCTAAACTTCAGCTCCTGTCACCTCCTCAGAGGTTGAGGGGTGGGGCTGAAAGTCCCAACACTCTAATCATGCCTTGTTCTTTTTTGTGACCAGCTCCTACCCTGAAGCTACCTAGGGACTGCCAGCCATCATTCAATTATTAGCATACAAAGACATCACTTTGGAGATTCTAAACATTTTATGAATTGGATGCCACAAAACAGTGTTGAAGACCAAACGTATATTTCACAATATAATATCCATGGTTTGCATTTCTGTGACTTCACAGAAATGTGGTCAACTGTAGTCCAAAAATATTAAATGGGGAATTCCAGAAATATACAAGTCATAAGTCCTAAATAATGTGTCATTCTAAGGAGTGTAATGAAATATTAAGACATCCTGTTCCATCTCTCCCAGGTCATGAATCGTCCCTTTGTATATGCTATCTGCCCATTAGTCATCAAAATGGTCTGTTCCTGAATCCCAGCCATCAACATTATCATGGCTTAATGATCCAGGGTAACATGAAGCAGATGATCCTCCTTCTGATGTGTAGTCAGATAGCCAGAAATAATTAGTAGCCTAACACCACATGACAACTCCTGCCTTATTCACCTGACTTCAACACATCACATAGGCATTATATCATCTCACAATCATCACAGGAACAAGAAGGGTGAGTACAGTACAAGACACTTTGAGAGACTGCACTCACCTAACTTTGATTACAATATATTGTAATTATTTTATTATGAGTTATTGTTAATCTGTTTCTGTGCCTAATTTATGAATAAAACTTTATCAGAAATATGCATATATAGAAGAAAACATGAATGTATAGGGTTCCATACTATCCACAGTTTCAGACATTCACTGGGTGTCTTAGAAAATACCCCCTGTGGATAAGGGTGAATTACTGTACTCTGTGTGTGTGTGTGTGTGTGTGTGTGTGTGTGTGTGAGAGAGAGAGAGAGAGAGAGAGAGAGAGAGAGAGAGACAACACAGATCTCCACTCTCCACAAGAAGCAGATAAAAAAGACAGCACTTTTCCTCACATACGACCCTTAGGTTTTGATAATTCTGGAAAAATGCTGGCATGTGTACTCACCAGTCTAGACAATTTTCCAGACCCTGTGTATGTTGGCTGCTTTAATTACAAAAAGTTAGGTAGGATCATGGGAGATTACTTCTTGGACACCAGAAATATTAACCACATCAACAGTACACTTAACAACTCTAAAAGAATTCTTTTGAACAGATTACCACTGGAAAACTTGTAAGTTAAATCCAGTTGACTTTTCAGTAATCTCACTGCTTGAAATTCTCACATTTAAAAGAAATTTACAACATCACTTTCTCTGACTCCTCTCCTACTTTTCATTAGCCACTGTTCAATCTCCTTTACCAAGTCCTTTGACTCTGTAAAATGTTGAAACTCCCAGGGTTTTGTCAATGGCTTTCTTCTTATTCTACATCTTCTGCATCATGGATAAGCTCATTGAGATCTATGGCTTTGCCTAATAATTATAATAAAATTATTCCAGGCCTGCATCTCCAACCAAAGTGCTATCTCCAGCTAGAAACACCTATAATCCAATTACCTACTGGAAATATCTCACATAAATGTTTCATTAAAGTCAATATGTAAAGAAGACTTTGGTCTGTCCCATGACTGTTTGCACTTTTCTGTTGACCTGACAATTTCCTACTCCTTCCCCATGAGCATTGTAAATTGCTCATGCACAATGTGGAAACTTATGAATGACCTGAGATTTTTTCTGT
>NW_026652895.1:0-20677 GCF_009828535.3 Hylobates moloch
CCTCAATGTTCTGCAAATATACACTTGCGGATTCTACATAAAGATGTGTTTCAAAACAGCTTGATCAAAGAAACGTTCAACTCAGTGAGATTAACTAACAAATCAGAAAGAAGTTTCATCGAATGCTTCTGTGTAGTTTTTATTTGAAGATATTACTTTTTCCACGATAGGCCTCAAAGCGCTCCAAATGTAAACTTGCAGTTTATACAGAAAGAGTGTTTCAAAACTGCTCCATAAAAAGAAAGGTTGAACTCTGTGAGATGATTGCAGAGAATAGAAAGAAATTTCACAGAAGTATTCTCTGTAGTTTTTACTGGAAGATATTTCGTTTTTCACCTTAGGTCTCATAGATCTCCAAGTGTTCACTTGCAGATTCTACAAAAAGACTGTTTCAAAACTTCTCAATCAAAAGAAATTTTCTACTCTGTTAGATGTATGCACAGATCAGAAAGAAGTTTCACAGAATGCTTCTGCGTAGTTTTAATGGGAAGATATTTCGTTTTACACCGTAGGCCTCAAAACTCTCCAAACATCCACTTGCAGATGCTAAAAAAGAGTGTTTCAAAACAGCTCAATCAATAGAAAGGTTCAACTCAGTGAGATGAATGCACAGATCAGAAAGAAGTTGCACAGAATGCTTCTGTGTAGTTTTTATTTGATGATATTCCTTTTTCCCCGATAGGCCTCAAAGCGCTCCAAATGTCAACTTGCAGACTCTGCTAAAAGAGAGATTCAAAACTGCTCAATCAAAAGAAAGGTTGTACTTTGTGAGATGAATTGGCAGAATAGAAAAAAGTTTCACAGAATGCTTCTGTGTTGTTTTTATTGGAAGATATTTCGTTTTTCACCATAGGCATCAATGTTCTCCAAATGTCCACTTGCAGGTTCTACAAATGGAGTGTTTCAAAACTGCTCAATCAAAAGTAATGTTCCACTCTGTTAGTTGAATGCACAGATCAGAAAGAAGTTTCAGAGAATGCTTTCATGTAGTTTTTAGTGTTAGATATTTTGTTTTTCACCGTAGGCCTCAATGTTCTCCAAATGTCCACTTGCAGATTCTACAAATAGAGTGTTTCAAAACTGCTCAAACAAAAGTAAGGTTCAACACTGTCAGATGAATGCACAGATCAGAAAGAAGTTTCAGAGAATGCTTCCATGTAGTTTTTAAGGTTAGATATTTCGTTTTTCACCATAGGCGTCAATGTTCTCCAAATGTCCACTTGCAGATTCTACAAATAGAGTGTTTCAAAACTACTCAAACAAAAGTAAGGTTCAACACTGTCAGATGAATGCACAGATCAGAAAGACGTTTCACAGAATGCTTCCATGTAGTTTTTATGGGAAGATAGTTCTTTTTTCACCGTAGGCCTCAATATTCTCCAGATATCCAATTGCAGATTCCACAAAACCAGTGTTTCAAAACTGCTCTATCAGAAGAAAAGATCAACTCTGTCAGTTGAATGCTCAGATCAGAAAGAAGTTTCACAGAATGCTTCTGTGGAGTTATTATTTGAAGATATTCCTTTTTCCACGATATTCCTCAAAGCGCTCCATATGTCCACTTGCAATTTATACAGAAAGAGTGTTTCAAAACCACCCAATCAAAAGAAAGTTTCAACACTGTGAGATGAATGCAGATAATAGAAAGAAATTTCACAGAAGTATTCTGTGTAGTTTTCACTTGAAGATATTTCGTTTTTCACCATAGGCCTCCAAGATCTCCAAATGTTCACTTGCGAATTCTACAAAAGCAGTGTTTCAAAACTGCTCAATCAAAAGAAAGGTTCTACTCTGTTAGATGAATGCACAGATCACAAAGTAGTTTCACAGAATGCTTCTGTGTAGTTTTAAGGGGAAGATATTTCGTTTTACACCGTGTGCCTCAATATTCTCGAAATAACCCCTTGCAGATTCTACAAAATTGTGCTTCAAAACAGCTCAATCAAAAGAAAGGTTCAACTCAGTGGGATGAATGCACAGATCAGAAAGTAGTTTCACAGAATGTTTCTGTGTAGTTTTTATTTGAAGATATACCTTTTTCATGATAGACCCTAAAACACTCCAAATGTCCGCTTACGGATTATACAAAAAGAGCGTTTCAAAACTGCTCATTCAAAAAAAAGTTTCTACTTTGTGAGGTGAATGAACAGAATAGAAAGAACTTTCACAGAATGCTTCTGTGTAGTTTTTATGGGAAGATATTTCGTTTTTCACCATAGGCCTCAATGTTCTCAAAGGTCCACTTGCAGATTCTACAGATAGAGTGTTTCAACACTGCTCAATCAAAATTAAGGTAAAACTCTGTTAGTTGAATGCAGAGATCAGAAAGAACTTTCACAGAATGCTTCCGTGTAGTTTTTATGGGAAGATATTTCTTTTTTCACAATACGCCTCAATGTTCTCCAAATGTCCACTTGAATATTCTACAAAAAGAAGGTTTCAAAACTGCTCAATCAAAAGTAAGGTTCAACTGTGTCAGTTGAATGCACAGATCAGAAACAAGTTTCACAGAATGCTTCTGTGTACTTTTTATTTGAAGATATTCCTTTTTCCACAATAGGCCTCAAAGCACTCCAAATGTCCACTTGCAGATTCTACAAAGAGTGTTTCAAAACTAACCAAAAGAAAAGTTAAACACTGTGAGATGAATGCAGAGAATTAAAAGAAATTTCACAGAGGTATTCTCTGTAGTTTTTACTTGAAGATTTTTCGTTTTTCAACATAGGCCTCAAAGATCTCCAAATGTCCAGTTGCGGATTCCACAAAAAGAGTGTTTCAAAACTGCTCAATCAAAAGAAAGTTTCTACTCTGTTAAAGGAGTGCACAGATCAGAAAGTAGTTTCACAGAAGGCTTCTATGTCCTTTTAAGAGGAAGATATTTCGTTTTACACCGTATGCCTCAATATTCTCCAACTATCCCCTTGCAGATTCTACAAAAAGAGAGTTTCAAAACTGCTCAATCAAAGAATGGTTCAAATTAGTGAGATGAATGCACAGATCAGAAAGTAGTTTCACAGAATGCTTCTGTGTAGTTTTTATTTGAAGATATAACTTTTTCCACGATAGGCCTGAAAACGCTCTAAATATTCACTTGCAGATGCTACAAAAAGAGTGTTTCAAAACTGCTCAGTCGAAAGAAAGGTTCTACATTGTGAGATGAATGAACAGAATACAAAGAAGTTTCACAGAGTGCTTCTGTGTAGTTTTTATGGGAAGATATTTCGTTTTTCACCGTAGGCCTCAATGTTCTCAAAATGTCCACTTTCAGATTCTACAGTGTTTTAAAACTGCTCAATCAAAGTAAGGTTCAACTCTGTTAGTTGAATGCAGAGATGATAAAGAAGTTTCACAGAAGGCTTAAGTGTACTTTTTAGGGGTAGATATTTCGTTTTTCACGATAGGCCTCTATATTCTCCAAATGTCCAGTTGCAGATTCTACAAAAAGAGTGTTTCAAAACTGCTAAATCAAAAGAAATTTCTACTCTGTTAGATGAATGCACAAATCAGGAAGAAGTTTCACAGAATGCTTCTGTGTAGTTTTTATTTGAAGATACTCCTTTTTCCACAATAGGCCTCAAAGCCCTCCAAATGTCCACTTGAAGTTTATACAGAAAGAGGGTTTCAGAGCTACCCCATCAAAAGAAAGGTTCAACACTGTGAGATGAATGCAGAGAATAGAAAGAAATTTCACAGAAGTATTCTGTGTAGTTTTTACTTGAAGATATTTCGTTTTTCACCATAGGCCTCAAAGATCTCCAAACATCCACTTGCAGATTCTACAAAAAGAGGGTTTCAAAACAGCTCAATCAAAATAAAGGTTCAACTCAGTGAGATGAATGCAGCGATCAGAAAGTAGTTTCACAGAATGCTTCTGTGTAGTTTTTATTTGAAGATATACTTTTCTCCACGATAGGCCTCAAAGCGCTCCAATTAACCACTTGCAGATTCTACAAAAAGAGTGTTTCAAAACTGCTCAGTCAAAAGAAAGTTTCTACTTTGTGAGATGAATGAACAGAATAGAAAAAAGTTTCACAGAATCCCTCCATGTAGTTTTTAGGGGAAGATATTTCGTTTTTCACCATAGGCCTCAATGTTCTCCAAATGTCCACTTGCAGATTCTACAAATAGAGTTTTTCAAAACTGCTCAATCAAAAGTAAGGTTCAACTCTCTTAGGTGAATGCACAGATGAGTAAGAAGTGTCACAGAATGCTTCCATTTAGTTTTTAGGGGAAGATATTTCGTTTTTCACCGTAGGCCTCAAACCTCCAAATGTACAGGTTCGGATTTTACAAATAGAGGGTTTCAGAACTGCTCAATCCAAACTAAAGTTAAACTCTGTTAGTTGAATGCAGAGATCAGAAAGAAGTTTCACAGAATGCTTCCGTGTAGTTTTCATGGGAAGATATTTCTTTTTTCACCTTAGGCCTCAATATTCTCAAAATGTCCACGGGCAGATTCTACAAAAAGATTGTTTCAAAACTGCTCAATCAAAAGTAAATTTCAACTCTGTTATTTCAATGCAGAGATCAAAAAGAAGTTTCTCAGAACGCTTCCTTGTACTTTTTATTTGAAGATATTCCTTTTTCCACCATATGTCTCAAAACTATCAAAATGTCCACTTGCAGTTTATAAAGAAAGAGTGTTTCAAAACTACCCAATCAAAAGAAAGGTTCAGCACTGCGAGATGAATACAGAGAATAGAAATAAATTTCACAAAAGTATTTTGTGTTGTTTTTACTTGAAGATATGGAGTATTTCACCATAGGCCTCATAGATCTCCATATGTCCACATGAAGATTCTACAAAAAGAGTGTTTCAAAACTGCTCCATCAAAAGAAAGGTTCGGCCGGGCGTGGTGGCTCACGCTTGTAATCCCAGCACTTTGGGAGGCCGAGGCGGGCGGATCACGAGGTCGGGAGATCGAGACCACAGTGAAACCCCGTCTCTACCAAAAACACAAAAAATTAGCCGGGCGTGGTGGCGGGCGCCTGTAGTCCCAGCTACTCGGAGAGGCTGAGGCAGGAGAATGGCGTGAACCCGGGAGGCGGAGCTTGCAGTGAGCCGAGATTGCGCCACTGCACTCCAGCCTGGGCAACAGAGCGAGACTCCGTCTCAAAAAAAAAAAAAAAAAAAAAAAAAGAAAGGTTCAACTCAGTGAGATGAATGAACAGATCAGAACGTAGTTTCATAGAATTCTTCTGTGTAGTTTTTATTTGAAGATATACCTTTTTCCACGATAGGCCTCAAAGCACTCCAAATGTCCACTTGCAGTTTATACAGAGTGTTTCAAAACTAACCAAAAGAAAAGTTCAACACTGTGGGATGAATGCAGAGAATAGAAAGAAATTTCACAGAATTATTCTGTGTAGTTTTTACTTGAATATATTTCGTTTTTCTCCATAGGCTTCAAAGATCTCCAAATGTCCCCTTGCAGATTCTACAAAAAGTGTGTTTCAAAACTGCTCAATCAAAAGAAAGGTTCTACTCTGTTAGATGAATACACAGATTAGAAAGTGGGTTGACAAAATGCTTCTGTGTAGTTTTAAGGGGAAGATATTTCCTTTTACACCATATTCCTCAATATTCTCCAAATATCCACTTGCAGATTCTACAAAAAGAGTGCTTCAAAACACCTCAATCAAAAGAGAGGTTCAACTCGGTCAGATGAATGCACAGATCAGAAAGTAGTTTCACAGAATGCTTCTGTGTAGTTTTTATTTAAAGATACAACTTTTTCAACGATAGGCCTAAAAGCGTTCCAAATGTCCAATTGCAGATTCTACAAAAAGAGTGTTTCAAAGCTGCTCAGTCAAAACAAATGTTCTGCTTTGTGAGATGAATGAGCAGAATAGAATGAAGTTTCACAGAATGCTTCTGTGTAGTTCTTACGGGAAGATATTTCATTTTTCACCTTAGGCCTCAATGTTCTCAAAATGTCCACTTGCAGATTATACAAATAGAGTGTTTCAAAACTGCTCAATCAAAACTAAGGTTCAACTCTGTTAGTTGAATGCACAGATCAGAAAGAAGTTTCACAGAATACTTCTATGTAGTTTTTAGGGGAAGATATTTCGTTTTTCACCATAGCCCTCAATGTTCTCCAAAGATCCACTTGCAGATTCTGTAAAAAGAGTTTTTCAAAACTTCTCAATCAAAAGTAAGGTTCAACTCTGTTAGTTGAATGCACAGATCAGAAAGCAGTTTCAAAGAATGCTTCTGTGTAGTTTCTTTGGGAGGATATTTCTTTTTTAACTGTAGGCCTCAAAGATCTCAAAATGTCCACTTGCAGATTCTACAAAAAGTGTGTTTCAAAACTGTTCAATCAAAAGAAACATTCTACTCTGTTAGATGAATGCACAGATCACAAAGCCGTTTCACAGAATGCTTCTGTGTAGTTTTAAGGGGAATATATTTCGTTTTACACCGTCTGCCCCAACATTCTCCAAATATCACCTTGCAGATTCTACAAAAAGAGTGTTTCAAAACAGCTCAATGAAAAGAAAGGTCCAACTCAGTGAGATGAATGCACAGATCTGAAAGTAGTTTCACAGAATTCTTCAGTGTAGTTTTTATTTGAAGATATATATTTTTCCACTATAGGCCAAACAGCGCTCCAAATGTCCACTTGCAGATTCTACAAAAAGAGTGTTTCAAAACGGCTCAATCAAAAGAAATTTTCATCTCTGTGAGATGAATGCACAGAACAGAAAGTAGTTCTGCAGAATATTTCTTTGTAGTTTTTATGGGAAGATAATTTTTCACCATAGGCCTCAAGGTGCTCCAAATGACCACTTGCACATTCAACAAAAAGAGTCTTTCAATAATTCTCAATCAAAGGAAAATTTCATCTCTGTGAGATAAATGCACAGATTTTAAAGAAGTTTCACAAAATGCTTCTGTGTAGTTTTTATTGGAAGATATTTCTTTTTTCACCATAGGCCTCAAAGCACTCCAAATCTCCACCTGCAGACTGCACAAAAAGAGTGTTTGAAAACTGCTCAATCAAAAGAAAAGTTCAACTCCCTGAGATGACTGCACAGCTCAGAAAGAAGATTCTCAGAATGCTTCTGTGTAGTTTTATGGGAAGATATTTCGTTTTTCACCATAAGCCTCAAAATGCTCCAAATGTCCCATTGCAGACTCTACAAAAAGAGTGTTTCAGAACTACTCAATCAGCAGAATGTTGCAAATCTGTTAGATGAATGCACAGATCAGAAAGAAGTTTCACAGCATGTCTCTGTATAGTTTTTATGAGAGGATATTTCATTTTTCACCAGAGGCCTGAATGCACTCCAAATGTCCACCTGCAGATTCCACAAAAAGAGTGCTTCAAAACTGCTCAATTAAAAGAAAATTTCATCTCTGTGAGATGAATGCACAGAACAGGAAGAAGTTTCAGCAAATGTTCTGTGTGCATTTTATGGGAAGATATTTTGTTTTTCACCATATGCCTCAAAGCGCTAAAATGTCCAATTGCAGATTCCACAAAGGAGTGATCCAAAACTGCTCAATCAAATGAAAGGTTCACTTCTGTGAGATTAATGTATAGATCAGAAAGAAGTTTCACAGAATGCTTCTCTGTAGCTTTTATAGGAAGATACTTCCTTTTTCACCATAGGACTCAAAGCACTCTATTGTATACTTGAAGATCATACAGAATGTGTGTTTCCAAATTGCTCAATCAAAAGAAATGTCCAACTCTGTTAGGTGAATGTGCAGATCAGAAATAGGTTTCACAGAATGCTTCTCTATAGTTTTTATGGGAGGATACACCCTATTCTCCATAGGCCTCAAAGTGCTCCAAATGTCCACTTGCAGGTTCTACAAAAAGAGTGTTTCAAAACGGCTTAATCAAAAGAAAGATTCATTTCTGTGAGATGAATGCACAGAACAGAAAGAAGTTTCGCAGAATGCTTCTTTGTAGTTTTTATGGGAAGATAGTTCGTTTTTCACCATAGGCCTCAATGTACTCCAAATGACCAATTGTACATTCAACAAAAAGGTTGTTACAATACTTCTCAGTCAAAAGCAATGTTCATTTATGTGAGATAAATGCACACATTTGAAAGAAGTTCCACAAAATGCTTCTGTGTAGTTTTCAATGGAAGATATTTCTTTTTTCGCCATAGTCCTCAAAACACTCCAAATCTACACTTGCAGATTCCACAAAACGAGTGTTTCAGAACTGCTCAATGAAAAGAAATTTGAACAGTGTGAGATGAATGCACAGATCAGAAAGAAGTTTCACAGGATGCTTCTGTGTAGTTTTTATGGGAAGATATTCTGTTTTTCACCATAGGCCTCAAAATGCTGCAAATATCCACTTGCAGATTCTACAAAATAGTGTTTCAAAACTGCTCAATAAAAAGAGAGGTTCAACTCTGTAAGATGAATGTGCACATCAGAAAGAAGTTTCACAGAATGCTTCTCTGTAGTTTCTATAGGAAGATACTTCCTTTTTCACCATAGGCCTCAAAGCACTCCAAATCTCCAATTGCAGATTTCACAAAATGAGTGTTTAAAAACTCCTCAATCAAAAGAAAGGTTCAATTCTCTCAGATGAATGCACAGCTCAGAAAGAAGATTCTCAGAATGCTTCTGTGTAGTTTTATGGGAGGACAATTCTTTTTTCACCATAAGCCTCAAAATGCTCCAAATGTCCACTTGCAGATTCTACAAAAAGGGTGTTTCAGAACTGCTCAATCAAAAGAATGTTGCAACTCTGTTAGATGAATGCACAGATCAGAAAGTAGTTTCACGGAATATTTCTGTATAGTTTTGATGAGAGGAGATTTCATTTTTCATCAGAGGCCTGAATGCACTCCAAATGTCCAGCTGTAGATTCCACAAAGGAGTGTTTCAAAACTGCTCTATAAAAAGAAAAGTTCATCTCTGTGAGATGAATGGACAGAACAGGAAGAAGTTTCACAGAATGCTTCTGTGCAGTTTTTATGTGAAGATAATTTGTTTTTCACCAAAGGCCTCAATGTACCCCAATTATCCACTTGCAGATACTACATAAAGAGTGTTTCAAAACTGCTCAATCAAAAGAAAGGTTCATCTCTGTGAGATGAATGCACAAAATGGAAAGAAGTTTTGCAGAATGCTTCTGTGTAGTTTTTGTTTGAAGATATTTCGTTTTTCACTGCAGGCCTCAAAGCACTCCAAATGTCCACTTGCAGATTCTACAAAAAGAGGATTTCAAAACTGTTCAAACAGAAGAAAGGTTCAACTCTGAGAGACGAATGCACAGAGCAGAAAGTAGTTTCACAGAATTCTTCTGTGTAGTTTGTATTGCAAGATATTTTGTTTTTCACCGTAGGCCCCAACGCACTCCAAATGTCCACTTGGAGATTTTACAAAAAGAGTGTTTCAAAAATGCTCAATCAAATGAATGTTTCATCTCTGTGAGATGAACACACAGATCAGAAAAAAGTTTCACAGAATGCTTCCCTGGAGATTTTCTTTGAAGATATTTCTTTTTTCACGATAGGCCTCAAAGCGCTACAAATGTCCACTTGCAGATTCTGCAAAAAGAGTGTTTCCAAACTGCTCAATCAAAAGAAAGTTTCACCTCTGTGAGACGAATGCACAGAACAGAAAGAAGTTTCACAGTATCCTTCTCTGTATTTTTCATGGGAAGATATTTCGTTTTACACAGTAGGCCTCGATGCTCTAAAAATATCCACATGCAGATTCTACAAAAAGAGTGTTTCAAAGCTGCTCAGTCTAAAGAAATCTTCATCACTGTGAGATGAATGCACAGAAAAGGAAGAAGTTTCACAGAATGCTTCTGTATAGTTATTAAGGGAAGATATTTCTTATTTCAACGTAGCCCTCAATGCTCTCCAAATGTCCAATTGCAGATACTACAAAAAGAGTGTTTCAAAACTGCTCAATCAAAAGAAAGTTTAAACTCTGTTAGATGAATGCACACATCACAAAGATGTTTCACAGAATGCTTCTGTGTAGTTTTTATTTGAAGCGATTTCATTTTTCACCATAGGCCACAAAGCACTCCAAATGTCCACTTGCAGATTCTATAAAAAGAATGTTTCAAAATTGCTCAATCAAAAGAAATGTTCAACTCTCTTAGATGAATGCACCAATCAGAAAGAAGTTACACAGAAGGCTTCTGTGTAGTTTTTATTTGGAGATATATCATTCTTCACGATAGGCCTCAAAACGCTCCCAATGTCCACTTGCAGATTCTACAAAAAAGTGTTTCAAAACTCTCAATCAAAGGAAATGTTCAACTCTGTGAGATGAATGCACAGATAAGAAAGAAGTTACAAAGAATTCTTCTGTGTAGTTTTTATTTGAAGATATTTCTTTTTTCACGACTGACCTCAAAGCGCTCCAACTCTCCACTTGCAGATTCTTAACAAAGGTTTCAAAATTGCTCAATCAAAAGAAATGTTCAATGCTCTTAGACGAATGCACAGATCAGAAAGAAGTTTCACAGAATGCTTCTGTGAAGTTTTTATTGCAAGATATTTCGTTTTTCACCATAGGCCTCAAAGCGCTCCAAATGTCCAATTGCAGATTGTACAAAGCAGTTTTTCAAAACTGCTCTATCAAAAGAGGGGTTCACCTCTGTGAGATGAATGCAGAGAACAGGAAGAAGTTTCACAGAATGCTTCTGTCTTGTTTTTATGGGAAGATACTTCGTTTTTCACCATGGGCCTCAATGCAACTTATGTCCACTTGCAGATTCTACATAGAGTGTTTCAAAACTGCTCAATCAAAAGAAAGGTTCATCTCTGTGAGATGAATGCAAAGAACAGAAAGAAGTTTCGCAGAATGCTTCTGTGTACTTTTTGTTTGAAGATATTTCGTTTTTCACTGCAGGCCTCAAAGCTCTCCAAATGTCCACTTGCAGATTCTACAAAAAGAGTATTTCAAAACTGTTCAATCAGAAGAAATGTTCAACTCTGAGAGACGAATTCACAGAACAGAAAGTAATTTCACAGAATTCTTCTGTGTACTTTTTATTGGAAGATATTTCGTTTTTCACCGCAGGCCTCAAAGCTCTCCAAATGTCCACTTGCAGATTCTACAAAAAGAGGATTTCAAAACTGTTCAATCAAAAGAAAGGTTCAACTCTGAGAGACGAATTCACAGAACAGAAAGTAATTTCACAGAATTCTTCTGTGTACTTTTTATTGGAAGATATTTCGTTTTTCACCATAGGCCTCAAAGCTCTCCAAATGTCCACTTGGAGGTACTACAAGAAGTGTGTTTCAAAACTGCTCAATCAAAAGAATGTTTCGTCACTGTGAGATAAATGCACAGATCAGAAACATGTTTCACAGAATGCTTCTCTGTGGTTTTCATTTGATGATATTTCTTTTTTCACGATAGGCCTCAAAGCGCTCCTAATGTCCACTTGCAGATTCCACAAAAAGAGTGTTTAAAAACTGCTCTGTCAAAAGAACGTTTCATCTCTGTGAGACGAATGCACACAACAGAAAGAAGTTTCACAGAATGCTTCTGTGTAGGTTTTATGGGAAGATATTTTGTTTTCACGATAAGCCTCAAAGCTCTCCATATATCCACTTGCAGATTCTACAAAAAGTGTGTTTCAAAACTGCTCAATCAAAAGAAAGTTTCAACTCTCTGAGATGAATACACAGATAAGAAAGAAGTTTCACAGAATGCTTCTGTTTAGTTTTTATGGGAAGATATTTGGTTTTTCACCCAAGGCCTCAAAATGCTCCGAATATCCACTTGCAGCCTCTACAAATACAGTTGTTCCAATCCTCTCAATCAAAAGAGAGGTTTAACTCTGTGAGATGAATGCACAGATCAGAAAGAAATTTCACAGAATGGTTCTGTGTAGTTTTATTTGAAGATATTTCGTTTTTCACCATATCCTCAAAGCGCTCTAAATATCCAATTGCAGAGTCTACAAATAGAGTGTTTGAGAACTGCTCAATCAAAAGACAGTTTGAATTGTGTGAGATGAATGCACAGATCAGAAAGACGTTTCACAGAATGCTTCTGTGTAGTTTTTATGGGGAGACATTTCGTTTTTAACAATAGGCCACAAATCGTTCCTAATACCCACTTGCAGATCCTACAAAAGGATTGTTTGAAAACTGCTCAATCAAAAAAATGCTTCAATTCTGTGAGGTGAATGCACAGATCAGAAAGAAGTTTCACAGAATGGTTCTGTGTAGTTTTTATTTGAAGATATTTCATTTTTCAAATTTGGCCTCAAAGTGCTCCAAATGTCTACTTGCAGATTCTAAAAAAAGAGCATTTCAAAACTGTTCAATCAAAAGAAATGTTCAACTCTGAGAGACGAATGCACAGAGCAGAAAGCAGTTTCACAGAATTCTTCTGTGTAGTTTGTATTGGAAGATATTTCATTTTTTACCATAGCCCTCAATGAACCCAAAATGTCCACTTGCAGATTCTACAAAAAGAGTATTTCGAAAGTGCTCCATCAAAAGAATGTTTCATCTCTGTGAGATGAACTCACAGGTCAGAAAAAAGTTTCACAGAATGCTTCCCTGGAGTTTTTATTTGAAGATATTTCTTTTTTCACGATAGGCCTCAAAGTGCTCAAAATGTCCACTTGCAGATCCTACACAAAGAGTGTTTCAAAACTGCTCAATCGAAAGAAAGTTCCACCTCTGTGAGGTGAATACCCAGAACAGAAAGAAATTTCACAGAATCCTTCTGTCTACTTTTCAAGGGAAGATATTTCGTTTTACACAGTAGGCCTTGATGCCCTAAAAATTTCCACTTGCAGATTCTACAAAAAGTGTATTTCAAAACTGCTCAGTTAAAGAAAGTTTCATCACTGACAGATGAATGCACAGAGCAGGAAGAAGTTTCACAGAATGCTTCTGTATAGTTGTTATGGGAAGATATTTCTTATTTCAACATAGCCGTCAATGCTCTCCGAATGTCCACTTGCTGATACTACAAAAAGAGTGTTTCAAAACTGCTCAAACAAGAGAAAGTTTAAACTCTGTTAGACGAATGCACACATCAGAAAGAAGTTTCACAGAATGCTTCTGTGTAGTTTTTACTTGAAGATATTTCATTTTTCACCATAGGCCGCAAAGCTCTGCAAACGTCCAATTGCAGATTCTACAAAAGGAATGTTTCAAAATTGCTCAATTGAAAGAAATGTTCAACTCCCTTAGATGAATGTACAGATCAGAAAGTAGTTTCACAGAAGGCTTCTGTGTAGTTTTTATTTGAAGATATATCTTTTTTCATGATAGGCCTCAAAGCACTGCAAATGTCCACTTGCAGATTCTACAAAAAACTGTTCCAAAACTGGTAAATCAAAGGAAAGGTTCAACTCTGTGAGATGAATGCAAAGATCGGAAAGAAGTTTCACAGAATTCTTCTGTGTAGTTTTTATTTGAATATATTTCTTTTTTCACGATAGAGCTGAAAGCACTCCAACTGTCCACTTGCAGATTCTTATAAAAGAATATTTCAAAATTCCTCAATCAAAAGAAATGTTCAACTCTCTTAGATGAAAGCACAGATCAGAAAGAAGGTTCACAGAATTCTTCTGTGCAGTTTTTATTTGAAGATATTTCATTTTTCACCATAAGCCTCAAAGCACTCCAAATGTCCACCTGCAGATTCTACATAAAGAGTGTTTCAAAACTGCTCAATCTAAAGAAATGTTCATCTCTGTGAGATAAATGCACAGATTTGAAAGAAGTTTCACAAAATACTTCTGTGTAATTTTTATTGGAAGATATTTATTTTTTCACCATAAGCCTCAAAGCACTCCAAACCTCCACTTGCAGATTCCACAAAAAGAGTGTTTCAAAACTGCTCCATCCAAAGAAAGGTTCAACTCTCTGAGATGAATGCACAGCTCGGAAAGAAGGTTCTCAGAATGCTTCTGGGTAGTTTTAGGAGAGGATATTTCGTTTTTCACCTTAAGCCTCAAAATGCTCCAAGTGTCCATTTGCAGACTCTACAAAAAGAGTGTTTCAGAACTGCTCAATCAAAAGAATGTTGCAACTGTTTTAGATGAATGTGCAGATCAGAAAGAAGTTTCACAGCATGTCTCTGTATAGTTTTGATGAGAGGATATTTCGTTTTTCACCAGAGGCCTGTATGCACTCCAAATGTTCACTTGCAGATTCCACAAAAAGAGTGCTTCAAAACTGCTCAATCAAAAGAAAGGTTCATCTCTTTGAGATGAATGCACAGAAAAGGAAGAAGTTTCACAGAATGATTCTGTGTAGTTTTTATGGGAAGATACTTCGTTTTTCACCATAGGCCTCAATGCACCCCAAATGTCCACTTGCCCATTCTACATAAAGAGTGTTTCAAAACTGTTCAATGCAAAGAAAGGTTCTTCTCTGCGAGATGAATGCACAGAACAGAAAGAAGTTTCGCAGAATGCTTCTGTGTAGTTTTTCTTTGAAGATATTTCGTTTTTCACTGCAGTCCTCAAAGCTCTCCAAATGTCCACTTGCAGATTCCACAAAAAGAGTGTTTCAAAACTGCTCAATCAAAAGAAATGTTCATCCCTGTCAGATGAATGCACAGAACAGGAAGAAGTTTCACAGAACGCTTCTGTGTAGTTTTTATGGGAAGATATTTCGTTTTTCCCCAGAGGATTGAATGCACTCCAAATGTCCACTTGCAGATTCCACAAAAAGAGTGTTTCAAAACTGCTCAATCAATAGAACAGTTCATCTCTGTGAGATGAATGCACAGAACAGGAAGGTGTTTCACAGAATACTTCTGTGTAGTTTTTATGTGAAGATACTTCCTATTCCATAATAGACCTCAAAGCGCTCCAAAAGTCCACTTGCAGATCCTACAAAAGGAGTGTTTCAAAACTGCTCAATCAAAACAAAAGTTCAGTTCTGTGAGATGAATGCACACACCACAAAGAAGTTTCTCAGAATGCTTCTGTCTAGGTTTCATGTGAATATATTTCGTTTTCCACAATAATCCTCAATGCACTCCAAATGTCTACTTGCAGATTCTACAAAAAGAGTGTTTCAAAACTGCTCTATCGAAAGAAAATTTCAACTCTGTGAGAAGAATGCACACACCACAAAGAAGTTTCTCTAACTTTTATGTGAAGATATTTTTTTTTCCACAATAGGCCTCAAAGTGCTCCACATTTCCCCTAGCAGATTCTACAAAAAGAGTGTTTTAAAACTGCTAAAAGAAAAGAAAGGTTCAACTCTGTGAGATGAATGCAAATACCACAACGGAGTTTCTGCGAATTCTTCTGTCTAGTTTTTATGTGATGATATTTCCTTTTCCAAAATAGGCCTCAGGGTGCTCCAAATGTCCACTTGCAGATTCCACAAAAAGAGTGCTTCAAAACTGCTCAATCAAAAGAAAGCTTCAACTCTGTGAGGTGAATGCACTCAACACAAAGAAGTTTCTTAGAATGATTCTCTTTAGTTTTTATGTGAAAATACTTCCTATTCCACAGTAGGCCTCAAAGCACTCCAAATGTCCACTTGCAGATTCTACAAAAGTAGTGTTTCAAAACTGCTCAGTCAAAAGAAAATCAACTCAGTGAGATGAATGGACACACCACAAAGAAGTTTCTCAGAATGCTTCTGTCTAGTTTCTATGTGAAGATATTTCCTTTTTCACAATAGGCCACGAAGTTATCCAAATGTCCAATTGTGGATTCTACAAAAAGAGTATTTCAAAACTGCTCAATCAAAGCAAAGGTTCAACTCTGTGAGATGAATGCACACACCACAAAGAACTTTCTCAGAATGCTTCTGTCTAATTTTTATGTGAAGATATTTCCATTTCCACAGTAGGCCTCCAAACGCTCCAAATATCCACTTGCAGATTCTATGAAAAGAGTGTTTCAAAACAGCTCAATCAAAAGAAAAGTTTGATTCTGTGAGATGAATCCACATACCACAAATTAGTTTCTCAGAATACTTCTGTGTAGTTTTTATGTGAAGATATTTCCTTTTCCTCAATTGGCCTCAAAGCACTGCAAATATCCACCTCCACATTCTACAAAAATAGTGTTTCAAAACTGCTCAATCAAAAGAAAGTTTCAACTTTGTGAGACGAATGCACACACCACAAAGGAGTTTCTCAGAATGCTTCTGTGTAGTTTCTATGTGAAGATTTTTCCTTTTCCATAATAAGATTCAATGCACTCCAAATGTCCACTTGCAGATTCTACAAAAAGAGTGTTTCAAAACTGCTCAATCAAAAGAAATGTTCAACTCTGTGAGATGAATGCACACACCACAAAGAAGTTTCTCAGAAAGCTTCTCTCTAGTTTTTATGAGAAGATATTTCCTTTCCCCCAATAGGCATCAAAGTGCTCCATATTTCCCCTTGCGGAATCTACAAAAAGAGTGTTTCAAAACTGCTAAAACAAAAGAAAGGTTCAACTCTGTGAGATGAATGCACACACCACAAAGTAGTTTCTCAGAATGCTTCTGTCTAGTTTTTAGATGGGGATGTAGCTTGATGGGGATGGCATTGAATCTATAAATTACCTTGGGCAGTATGGCCATTTTCATGATATTGATTCTTCCAACCCATGAGCATGGAATGTTCTTCCATTTGTTTTTATCCTCTTTTATTTTATTCAGCAGGGGTTTGTAGTTCTCCTTGAAGAGGTCCTTCACGTCCCTTGTAAGTTGGATTACTAGGTATTTTATTCTCTTTGAAACAATTTTGAATGGCAGTTCACTCATCATTTGGCACTCGGTTTGTCTGTTATTGGTGTACAAGAACGCTTGTGATTTTTGTACATTGATTTTGTATCCTGAGACTGCTGAAGTTGCTTATCAGCTTAAGGAGATTTTGGGCTGAGACAATGGGGTTTTGTAGATATACAATCATGTCATCTGCAAACAGGGACAATTTGACTTCCTCTTTTCCTAATTGAATACCCTTTATTTCCTTCTCCTGCCTGATTGCTCTGGCCAGAACTTCCAACACTATGTTGAATAGGAGTGGTGAGAGAGGGCATCCCTGTCTTGTGCCAGTTTTCAAAGGGAATGCTTCCAGTTTTTGCTCATTCAGTATGATATTGGCAGTGGGTTTGTCATAGATAACTCTTAATATTTTGAGATATGTCCCATCAATACCTAGTTTATTGAGAGTTTTTAGCATGAAGGTTGTTGAATTTTGTCAAAGGCCTTTTCTGCATCTATTGAGATTATCATGTGGTTTTTGTCTTTGGTTCTGTTTATATGCTGGATTGCATTTATTGATTTGCGTATGTTGAACCAGACTTGCATCCCAGGGATGAAGCCCACTTGATCATGGTGGATAAGCTTTTTGATGTGCTGCTGGATTCGGTTTGCCAGTATTTTATTGAGGATTTTTGCATCAATGTTCATCAAGGATATTGGTCTAAAATTCTCTTTTTTGGTTGTGTCTCTGCCAGGCTTTGGTATCAGGATGATGCTGGCCTCATAAAATGAATTAGGGAAGATTCTCTCTCTTACTATTGATTGGAAAAGTTTCAGAAGGAATGGTACCAATTCCTCCTTGTACCTCTGGTAGCATTCGGCTGTCCATCCATCTGGTCCTGGACTCTTTTTGGTTGGTAAGCTATTGATTATTGCCACAATTTCAGAGCCTGTTATTGGTCTATTCAGAGATTCAACTTCTTCCTGGCTTAGTCTTGGGAGAATGTATGTTTCGAGGAATTTATCCATTTCTTCTAGATTTTCTAGTTTATTTGCATAGAGGTGTTTGTGGTATTCTCTGATGGTAGATTGTATTTCTGTGGGATTGGTGGTAATATCCCCTGTATCATTTTTTATTGCATCTATTTGATTCTTCTCTCTTTTCTTCTTTATTAGTCTTGCTAGCGGTCTATCAATTTTGTTGATCTTTTCAAAAAACCGGCTCCTGCATTCATTAATTTTTTGAAGGGATTTTTGTGTCTCTATTTCCTTCAGTTCTGCTCTTATTTTAGTTATTTCTTGCCTTCTGCTAGCTGTTGAATGTGTTTGCTCTTGCTTTTCTAGTTCTTTTAATTGTGATGTTAGGGTGTCAATTTTGGATCTTTCCTGCTTTCTCTTGTGGGCCTTTAGTGCTATAAATTTCCCTCCACACACTGCTTTGAATGTGTCCCAGAGATTCTGGTATGTTGTGTCTTTGTTCTCATTTCTTTCAAAGAACATCTTTATTTCTGCCTTCATTTTGTTATGTATCCAATAGTCATTCAGGAGCAGGTTGTTCAGTTTCCATGTAGTTGAGTGGTTTTGAGTGAGTTTCTTAAACCTGAGTTCTAGTTTGATTGCACTGTGGTCTGAGAGACAGTGTGTTATAATATCTGTTCTTTTACATTTGCTGAGGAGAGCCTTACCTCCAACTACGTGATCAATTTTGGAATGGGTGTGCTGAAAAAAAATGTATATTCTGTTGATTTGGGGTGGAGAGTTCTGTAGATGTCTATTAGGTCCACTTTGTGTAGAGCTGAGTTCAATTCCTGGATGTCCTTGTTAACTTTCTGTCTCATTGATCTGTCTAATGTTGACAGTGGGGTGTTAAAATCTTCCATTATTATTGTGTGGGAGTCTAAGTCTCTTTGTAGGTCACTGAGGACTTGCTTTATGAATCTGGGTGCTCCTGTGTTGGGTGCATATATATTTAGGATAGTTAGCTCTTCTTGTTGAATTGATCCCTTTACCATTATGTAATGGCCTTCTTTGTTTCTTTTGATCTTTGTTGGTTTGAAGTCTATTTTATCAGAGACTAGGATTGCAACCCCTGCCTTTTTTTGTTTTCCATTTGCTTGGTATATCTTCCTCCATCCCTTTATTTTGAGTCTATATGTGTCTCTGCACATGAGATGAGTTTCCTGAATACAGCACACTAATGGGTCTTGACTCCTTATCCAATTTGCCAGTCTGTGTCTTTTAATTGGAGGATTTAGCCCATTTACATTTAAAGTTAATATTGCTATGTGTGAATTTGATCCTGCTTTCTCTACTTTTTATCTCTCTACTGTAATATTTCTAAATTTTCATTACTTTTGTCCTTCTGTGCACCAAACTGAATGCTTTGTTCTGACTTGTTATATTTTACACTTCATTTTCTAGTATGTCTTCAAAGTAGATCAAATATTATCTAAATTTTCACTATTATATTTTTCAGTTCTAAAAATTGAATTCTTTTCCTTTTTCACATGTAATACTTAAAAATGTATTTTCTGAAGTTCTCAATCTTTTATTTATTTGACTGTAATAAGAGTTATTAAAGTCAGTTTTAACAAATTTGCTATTCATGCAAAGTTACGTCCATTTATAACTAATGTTTATCCCTTTTCTTTATTTCTAGTCATATTGTGTTATCTCTTCTTTTGCCTGGATATTTTCCAGTGGTATGCCATCTATTTACTATGAATTCTTTCAGGTGTAATTTGAGGCTTAGATTGATGTGATTTCCCTCCTGTTTGCTTTTTACCAGACACAAAGCTTTGGTTCATTGTTCATCTCCAATGAATCAAGGATTGAGACGATTCAAAGTGAATTTTTTAGCCCCAACAAAAGGTGGGCTATTTGCTGCTTACCCTCATAACAGACTAGCTAATTAGTACAATGTAAGGCTTGGGGTAATTACCAATGCTTCCTTCTCTTTGGCAGGGCTTTTAATCCTGTCCTCCCCTGCCCATCCTTCTCCCTATTTATACTTTTGTTTCAAGCTCTTCTGAGGGTTTCTGCCATCTCAAAGCAAACATGTGAAAATGATCCCAGGAAACATTTAGTCCTCAATTCTTACCCCTTCTCTTTGTGATTCTTTTCCTTGTGAACTGGGATTTGTAATTCTTCACTGCCATGTCAGCATTATGTCTTCAAATATATATTTTTAAAAGATGCATATCTCACATTTTTTTCCAAATTGTCTAGTGTGCCATTTCAGACAAAAGACTTCATATCAAAAATAAATAGGAAGACATTCACATGTACTTCTTAAGAAACATATCCAAACTCCCCGTGGAAAGTGTTCCACCCAGTCAGAAATAAGGAAATGAAAAACGAAATCACCATGAAATGAAATCGCTACTCATTCACTACATAATGGCTAATATTTTAAAAATTGTATACATATATATTTATATATATATATGATCTCTTATGATGCTATAATGTGACCACCATGCTGTAAATATATATATATGTGTGTGTGTGTGTGTGTGTGTATATATATATATATATATACACTAACTCTTGACAACGATATAAATCAACTGGATCTTTTATATTAAGTATGTTGCTGGTAGCAAGGAAAATGTTAAAAACTGATGCAGGGTAGGTGAGCCCCCAAATGGAGCTTAGCCTGTAATGGTTCTTGGCTTTGCCCAGGTAAGAATTCAAGAGCCAGCCAGAGGTAGAAATAAACAGTTTTATTGAAGCGGCAGTGTTACAGCTCTGTGACTCCTCCTGCAGAGCAGGGCTACCCTGTAGGCTGAGAGTAGCAGTTTAGGGCAGTTTTGCTGTTATTTATACCCACTTTCAATTGCATGCAGACTAAGGGACAGTTTATGCAGAAATTTCTAGGGAAGGGGCAGTAACTTTTGGGTCATTGGGTCATTGCCATGCAGAGGGGCAATAACTCATGGAAGTTGCCATGGCAACAGTAAATTGACATGGCACACTGGTGGTTGTGTCTGATGGAAAGCTGCTTCTATCCTTACGCTGTTTTAGCTAGTCCTCCATTTTG